>NC_091382.1:3357989-3557989 GCF_038502225.1 Cherax quadricarinatus
GGAGTCACAGCAACAAGGAGTCACAGCAAGAAGGGGTCACAGGAGCAAGGGATCACAGCAAGAAGGGGTCACAGGAGCAAGGGGTCACAGCAACAAGGAGTCACAGCAACAAGGGGTCACAGCAACAAGGAGTCACAGCAACAAGGGGTCACAGGAGCAAGGGATCACAGCAAGAAGGGGTCACAGGAGCAAGAGATCACAGCAACAAGGGGTCACAGCAACAAGGGGTCACAGCAACAAGGGGTCACAGCAACAAGGAGTCACAGCATCAAGGAGTCACAGCAGCAAGGGGTCACAGGAACAAGGGGTCACAGCAACAAGGGGTCACAGCAACAAGGGGTCACAGCAACAAGGGGTCACAGAAAGGAGTCACAGCATCAAGGAGTCACAGCAGCAAGGGGTCACAGCAACAAGGGGTCACAGGAGCAAGGGATCACAGCAAGAAGGGGTCACAGGAGCAAGGAGTCACAGCAACAAGGAGTCACAGCAACAAGGGGTCACAGCAACAAGGGGTCACATGAGCAAGGGGTCACAGGAGCAAGGGGTCACAGGATCAAGGAGTCACAGCAACAAGGGGTCACAGCAAGAAGGGGTCACAGGAGCAAGGGATCACAGCAAGAAGGGGTCACAGGAGCAAGGGGTCACATCAACAGGGAGTCACAGCAACAAGGGGTCACAGCAACAAGGAGTCACAGCAACACGGAGTCACAGCAACAAGGGGTCACAGCAACAAGGGGTCACAGCAACAAGGGGTCACAGGAGCAAGGGATCACAGCAAGAAGGGGTCACAGGAGCAAGGAGTCACAGCAACAAGGGGTCACAGCAACAAGGAGTCACAGCAACAAGGGGTCACAGCAACAAGGGGTCGCAGCAACAAGGGGTCACAGCAACAAGGAGTCACAGCAACAAGGGGTCACAGCAACAAGGAGTCACAGCAACAAGGGGTCACAGCAACAAGGGGTCACAACAACAAGGGGTCACAGCAACAAGGAGTCACAGCAACAAGGAGTCACAGCAACAAGGAGTCACAGCAACAAGGGGTCGCAGCAACAAGGGGTCACAGCAGCAAGGAGTCACAGCAACAAAGGGTCACAGCAACAAGAGAACACAGCAACAAGGGGTCACAGCAACAAGGGGTCACAGCAACAAGGGGTCACAGCAACAAGGGGTCACAGCAACAAGGGGTCACAACAACAAGGGGTCACAGCAACAAGGAGTCACAGCAACAAGGAGTCACAGCAACAAGGAGTCACAGCAACAAGGGGTCGCAGCAACAAGGGGTCACAGCAGCAAGGAGTCACAGCAACAAAGGGTCACAGCAACAAGAGAACACAGCAACAAGGGGTCACAGCAACAAGGGGTCACAGCAACAAGGGGTCACAGCAACAAGGGGTCACAGCAACAAGAGGACACAGCAACAAGGGGTCACAGCAACAAGGGGACACAGCAACAAGGGGTCACAGCAACAAGGGGTCACAGCAACAAGAGGACACAGCAACAAGGGGTCACAGCAACAAGGGGACACAGCAACAAGGGGTCACAGCAACAAGGGGTCACAGCAACAAGGGGACACAGCAACAAGGAGTCACAGCAACAAGGGGTGACAGCAACAAGGGGACACAGCAACAAGGGGTCACAGCAACAAGGGGACACAGCAACAAGGGGTCACAGCAACAAGGGGTGACAGCAACAAGAGGACACAGCAACAAGGGGTCACAGCAACAAGGGGTCACAGCAACAAGAGGTCACAGCAACAAGGGGACACAGCAACAAGGAGTCACAGCAACAAGGGGTGACAGCAACAAGGGGTGACAGCAACAAGGGGTGACAGCAACAAGGGGTGACAGCAACAAGGGGTGACAGCAACAAGGGGACACAGCAACAAGGGGTCACAGCAACAAGAGGACACAGCAACAAGGGGACACAGCAACAAGGGGTGACAGCAACAAGGGGTGACAGCAACAAGGGGACACAGCAACAAGGGGTCACAGCAACAAAGGGTCACAGCAACAAGGGGACACAGCAACAAGGGGACACAGCAACAAGGGGTGACAGCAACAAGGGGTCACAGCAACAACGGGTGACAGCAACAAGGGGTGACAGCAACAAGGGGTGACAGCAACAAGGGGTGACAGCAACAAGGGGTGACAGCAACAAGGGGTGACAGCAACAAGGGGTGACAGCAACAAGGGGTGACAGCAACAAGGGGTGACAGCAACAATGGGTGACAGCAACAAGGGGTGACAGCAACAAGGTGTGACAGCAACAAGGTGTGACAGCAACAAGGGGTGACAGCAACAAGGGGTGACAGCAACAAGGGGTGACAGCAACAAGGGGACACAGCAACAAGGGGACACAGCAACAAGGGGTGACAGCAACAAGGGGTGACAGCAACAAGGGGTGACAGCAACAAGGGGTCACAACTGGAAGTTGAGGACTCAGGAGTCACGGGGATGTTAGGAAGTATTTCTTCAGTCACAGAGTTGTCAGGAAGTGGAACAATCTGGAGAGTGATGTAGTGGAGGCAGGATCCATACATAGCTTTAAGAAGAGGTATGATAAAGCTCATGGAGCAGGGAGAGAGTGGACCTAGTAGTGACTAGCGGGGCCAGGAGCTATGACTCGACCCTGCAACCACAGATAGGTGAGCGCACACACACAATATAGAAAGATCAAGACTTTCATAAAAAAGACGCTTGGAGCAGTAATTATCTTGAGCCTTATTGACTCTCTGTGTGTGTGTGTGTGTGTGTGTGTGTGTGTGTGTGTGTGTGTGTGTGTGTGTGTGTGTGTGTGTGTGTGTGTGTGTGTGTGTGTGTGTGTGTGTGTGCTCACCTACTTGTGGCTGCAGGGGTCGAATCACATCTGGCCCCGCTCTACGCTAACCCCTACTAGATCCACACACTCCTAGCACAGACAGCCTTATTACACCTCTTCTTAAAACCGAGTATGGATCCTGCCTCCACCACCCCACCGAGGCATTCCACTTCCTAAGGTTAAAGAAGTATTTCCTGACATCCCTGTGATTTCATCTATGCCGTTTTTTTAAGCTTCCACCTTTGCTCTTGCATACCTGTTTCCTGCCTCTAAATCAGTCTATCCACCCTGTATATCTGTTCCTCTGAGTATTTTCCACCAACGATCACAGTAAAACGTTCCTCCAATATACAGCGTAATTGTTGTCCCATTATATGCGACATTACTTCTCTGAGGAGGAGGATCAAGGAGGACCCAGAGGAGGATTGAGGAGGACCCAGAGGAGGATCAAGGAGGACCCAGAGGAGGATCAATGAGGATCCAGAGGAGGATCAATGAGGATCCAGAGGAGGATCAATGAGGACCCAGAGGAGGATTGAGGAGGACCCAGAGGAGGATCAAGGAGGACCCAGAGGAGGATCAATGAGGATCCAGAGGAGGATCAATGAGGACCCAGAGGAGGATTGAGGAGGACCCAGAGGAGGATCAAGGAGGACCCAGAGGAGGATTGAGGAGGACCCAGAGGAGGATCAAGGAGGACCCAGAGGAGGATTGAGGAGGACCCAGAGGATGATCAAGGAGGATCCAGAGGAGGATCAATGAGGATCCAGAGGAGGATCAATGAGGTCCCAGAGGAGGATCAAAGAGGACCCAGAGGAGGGTCAAGGAGGACCCAGAGGAGGATCAAGGAGGACCCAGAGGAGGATCAAGGAGGACCCAGAGGAGGATCAAGGAGGACCCAGAGGAGGATCAAAGAGGACCCAGAGGAGGATCAAAGAGGACCCGGAGGAAGATCAAGAAGGACCCAGAGGAGGATCAAGAAGGACCCAGAGGAGGATCAAGGAGGACCCAGAGGATGAAAGGAACAAGGAGGATTTAAAGAGAATCCAGAGGAGAATATAATGGTTTATCCTACCTATGTTATTTTGGAAATTGTCATATCCAATATTATCCTGGGATACCTTGAATTATCCAGGGTTATCCTAGTTATTCTAGCCAATTTTAGGTTATCCTGGCTTGTCTTAGCTTAAAATTTATGTACAGTAGTGTGCAAAGTAATTGGGACAAGAGTAAATTTTGCTGATTCTTCAGCTGTTGAATGAAGGCTCCTTGAAGCTGGCAGAACTGCCTGAAAGCTGGTAAAGAAACAATTATCGACTGCTGCTATGAAGGAAAAATGTCTCCAGTGGGCACCCGATCATAAAGGATGGATGACAGATGAATGGAGAAAAGACGTATTTTCAGATGTGGCATATTTTGAAGTAGGTACATGGGTCCAGATCAGTGGTAGCGAGACAGAACAAAGGCGAACCTCTTCAGAATGGACACATTCAATAAGTGCCAAAACACCCACCGAAGATGATGTTTTGGGGTAGTTTTACTGCTAAAGGCCCTGGACAGCTTGTTACTATTGAGGGTACATGGTGGCTGTCTCCCACTGAGGCAGGGTGACCCGAAAAAATGTACATTTTTACCATTGCTCACACTGTCTTTGCAGCGGCATGGAGATATGACAGTTCAGATGTCACTCTAAACAGCAAATATCTCAGATCCATCCTTTAAGGTGCAGGCATTGTACTCTCCACTTCTAGGGTTACAGTGTTCTGTAGCTGGGTTGGTAACACACTAAGCTCACACTCTCAAGTCCATCATTCAATCCCAAGTACAGGTGGAAACATTAGGACGTGTTTAAGAAACCTGCTGTCCACATTCACCTAGCAGTAAATAGGATGTGGGTGTTAATGGACTGGTGTGGGTTGCATCCTGGGACAAAATTGACCTAATTTGCCTGATATGCTCTGCATAATAAGGGGGTTTACTATATATCAGTATGACAATGATGTCAGCTAAGCTCTATATACCTTGTACTTGTAGAAATAAAGATTATTTATTATTATTACTAAGTCTGGCTAAGTGGTTTTCCCGAATCCCTTCACAAAATATTGCCCTACTACACTGCAACAGCTCGTCACGTCCCAAAGCTAATTCGTCTTCGCTCACTCCTATGTAAAGTGCTCACACATGCCTGCTCTATATTCATGATCCTTGCACAAAATAACTTTTTTATCCCCTCCATTTTTTCTAGATCTAGGTAGTAGGTTGGTAGACAGCAAACGCCCAGGGAGGTACTACCGTCCTGCCAAGTGAGTGTAAAATAAAAGCCTGTAATTGCTTTACATGATGGTAGGATTGCTGGTGTCCTTTTTTCTGTCTCATAAACATGCAAGATTTCAGGTATGCCTTGCTACTTCTACTTACACTTAGGTCACACTACACATACATATACAAGCATATACTGTATATGTATATATACACATCCCTCTGGGTTTTCTTCTATTTTCTTTCTAGTTCTTGTTCTTTTTTATTTCCTCTTATCTCCATGGGGAAGTGGAACAGAATTCTTCCTCCGTAAGCCATGCGTGTTGTAAGAGGTGACTAAAATGCCGGGAGAAAGGGGCTAGTAACCCCTTCTCCCGTATAAATTACTAAGAACTTATTCATCAACATTCACTTCCTACCTGCTTTTCCTAATGGGCAACACATTGTAGTCGACTGTGTACTTACCACATCCCCAACCCACAATGTAGGCTTGGCATTTTCCATACAGCAAAACTAGTGAGCTTTGCCCATTTCATCAAATCCCTAAATACAGTATAGACTCCGAAACACAACATTAACCTTAATGTTATTTTGTATTTGCTGCAGTTTCCAGTTTCATGGGACCCTCTAGGAATGTAATCTTTCCCCCTACCCTGCCCTTTGTGAATTTGTAACGACGATAACTTAGTGTTAACCATTTTATACCCATGTTACAAATCATCCTCATAATTTAAAAAAAAAAATTAAAGGTAGTATCTATGGTATATTGCCAGGTTAATCAAATTTTAACATTAGTGATACAAGCAGGGAAACAGAGGCTTATGCACTGGCCTGGAGTTTTAAGACTCGTTTGTTATGGGTTGTAACCCCACCCATACCAGTTTATTTGCAATCGTGTTATTACGATTTCACAAGTCAGTAGTAACGTGAAAATGCATGCATCAACTGTTCACATGGAAAACAGCCAATTTACTTTCATTTATACAGTTAAAAACATATAGTACAAACATCTCTAATGTTGAGTAAATGTGCAAGTTTTTTAAAAATGAAAACTAACCTACATAATCTGATGCTTAAAATAAAAAAGTAAGTTATTGCACAAACAGTTGCTTAGCCCGAGTGGCTGAGTGTGTGACTTTTTACCTGAATCAGGAGTCATTTGTCAAGGCCTGGATCAGGAGTCATTTATCCTGACAGAGGAAATAATATTGTAGCAAGTTTCTAAAATAGAAAACTTGCCTAAAATTAATAGCAGGTTAATAGTAGGTTGGTAGACAGCAACCACCCAGGGAGGTACTACCATCCAGCCAAGTGAGTGTAAAACAGAAACCTGTAATTGTTTTACTTGATGGTAGGATTGCTGGTGTCTTTTTTCTGTCTCATAAACATGCAAGATTTCAGGTACGTCTTGCTACTACTACTTACACATAGATAACACTACACATACATGTATACAAGCATATATATATATACACACCCCTCTGGGTTTTCTTTTATTTTCTTTCTAGTGCTTGTTCTTGTTTATTTCTTATCTCCATGGGGAAGTGGAACAAAATTCTTCCTCCGTAAGCCATGCGTGTTGTAAGAGGCGACTAAAATGCCGGGAGCAAGGGGCTAGTAACCCCTTCTCTTGTACAAATTACTAAATTTAAAAAGAAAAACTTTCGTTTTTCTTTTTGGGCCACCCTGCCTTGGTGGGATACGGCTGGTTTGTTGAAAAAAAAAAAAAAAAAAAAAAAAAAAAAGAGAAACTTTCGTTTTTCTTTTTGGGCCACCCTGCCTTGGTGGGACATGGCCGGTTTGTTGAAAAAAAAAAAAAATTCAAGAATGACCCCTACCCTGCCTTCCTTCCACCGTAGATTTATACACCCTCAAAGTGATCCTATTTTGCTCCTTCCCCTCTAAATGACCAAACCACCTCAACAACCCCTCCTCAGCCCTCTGAATTATACTTTTAATAACTCCACACCTAATTTACACACTACAAATTCTCTGCTACGACTCAACCCCTTCAACCACAATTAGATGAGTACACACTGCCCTTAGACATGACATCTCCACTGCCTCCAGCCTCCTCCTTGCTGCAGCATTTACAACCCATGTTTCACACCCACATAAGAGTGTTGGTACCACTACACTCTTGTACATTCCCTTCTTTGCCTCCATGGATAACGTTTTTGGTCTCCACAGATAGCTCAATGCACCACTCACCTTTTTTCCTTCGTTAATTCTATGGTTAACCTCATCCTTCATAAACCCATCCGCTGACAAGTCAACTCCCGAATATCTTAACACATTCACTTCCTCCATATTCCCTCCCTCCAATCTGATATCCAAATTTTCCTTATCTAACTCATTTGATACCCTCATCACCTTACTCTTATTTATGTTCACTTTCAACTTTCTTTACACACCCTCCCAAACTCGTCCAGTTACTTTTACAACTTCTTTTCAGAATCTTCCAAAAGCACAGTGTCATCAGCAAAAAAGTAACTGCATCAACTCCCATTTTGAATTTAATTCCACATAATTTACTTCCACCTCTCTCCCCACCACCCTAGCATTTACTTACTTTATAACCCAATCTATAAGTAAGTTAAACAGCCATGGTGACATTACACATCCCTGTCTAATGCCTACTTTTGTACTTGTCATATTTCCTGGCAGTTTTCTATTCCATTATTTATGCTGTATATGTACGGTTTCCATCAGGGAAGTATGGTAGAGGCAGTCATGGTGGGGAGCAGCAGGTCCAGCAGGAGGTGCAGCAGCAGGAGGTGCAGTCACTGGAGGGAGGGGCAGCTGTGGGCTCGGAACTCCTGCCTCAGGCACTCTCCCTGAGGAACCCGTCCTCCATGCACAAGCGACTCTACCCTCGCTGGTACCAGGCATATGTCTATAAGGTTGGCCTAATTGTTTAATATCTTTATTTTGCACACCCCTATACCTATCCTGTGGGGTGTGACAAAGGCCACTATAGGCCTGCGTGGACAAAATGTTGTCATTAAAAGTATTTCTTATAAAGCGTTTGCTCTTTCCATCTTGCAGGGATTTTATACCATTATCTCCACTGATGTCCTGTAGTGTTATTTTAAGAATTACAAAAGGACCCCACTTTACAGTGCTTCGTTTTACAGCATTTCTCTAATGCAGCAGTTTTCAATTACACCCATTCTTCATTTATTCAGACTTCCTTCGATAAACATTTTCACCACTCACTATAACCTAAGGATGAAAATATTTTAAAGTTAGTAATATGTGCATGTATTTTTTAGGCCTAGCTCTATTGCTCACTTAACATATGATAGTGCAAACATTTTATCTGACTTTAATATGCATTTGAAAGTGAAAAAGGGATTTTCACTTTACAGCAGTAGCCCAGAACCTAACAACTGACAACTAGCATGTTAAAATTATATATGTGATTAGTTACTTGATACAAATGAGTAAAAATCTGTATTCTAACCCTGTCATTTATGTTAGTTTAACTGCTATATTATGCACTGGTGGTCAAAATACAGCTAGGTCTCAGTGAGAAAAACAGATCCCCTGAAGTAATCGCATTATTCAAATTCGCACTGTTGAAATGTGCAATTTTTGCACATGATTTGAAGAGTTTGGAGACAAAAAAAAACAACTAGCAGTAATTAATTTGGCACTAAATCAAAATTTACACTACTCGAACTCGCACTAATTGAGATCTGGCTGTATTACCAAGGCACATAACGGGTCCTGGGACTGGGCCCTGAAATTCTGATAGCAAAGCAAGTTACATCACTGTTCAATGGGTTAACTTAAAATATTTCGACTTTACAATGGTGCTATAGCGATGCTGTACAGTATTGTACAATTATTGATGGGATAAACTTGTATTCATTTATTTACTTTCAATACTGAGTTAGTTACAGTAATTATTTGTTTATTTCCTTATTCAGTGACCACATCGGTAAATAAACTTGTTACTAAGTGAGGAGCATACTATAATGGTAGTGGGTTTGTGTCAACCATCTTTGATATTGTTTTACTGTTACCTTTGCACTCTTTATAACATTTCTGGTATATTTTTAAATGTTTATACAGTAGTGCACTGTATACTGTAATAAACAGAATAGAGGAAATCAGCTCTAATATACATTATTTAGGTATGCATACTGGTCAAATTTCCCATCGTAAGTCTGAGGCGTCGGTAAATGAGTATGTCACTAAGTGAGGAGAGGCCTTATTTCACAAATAACAAACACATATGAAAGAAACTTAATGGTGTGTGCTGTATGACCCTTGTACATTTAGTGCTTCATTTTTTAAAATAATAATTACTGATGACATTTCAGTCTGACTAGTGTGACTAGTTAATGGTTCAAACTGGACTGAAAAATTGTCAGAGTTTTTCTCCTGTGTGTGGGTTATTTGTGTATTGTTCCTGTCATGGTATTTTGTCTTCTGGTATAGAAGATAAGCCTCTTTTTCCCAAAAAAGTCGTGGAAAATCAGCATGCACCTTGTATGCTCAAGGTCAGGGTCAAGGGTAAGCTTGGGGTTACACTTTAGCATAAAGTAAGAGGGTAATTAATCCTTGAATATAATTAATGATTTACCGTTATGTTACTTGTGTTGTGCACCTTATATGCTGGAATTATTATTATAATCATAAGTAAGCGCTTAATTACATGCCAGAAAAGATATTCGTATTGGACTTACTACACATTTTCAATACATGGTGGGTTCGTCAGAACGTAACCCCACCATAATTCGAGGATCACCTATTAACATGCAACTAAACTGAATTGTTATTTCAGAACCCCAACTTCAAGCAGGTTCCAGGACCAGTGGGAGGTGGTAGTAAGAGATTCCAGCCCTTCCACCCCCTGGCCAGGTTCCGAGGACTGTCCCTTGGCACCTCCCAGTACTCCTCTGGGCACCCAGCACTGCTCGACCTGCCTATCTCTGACCACTCCGGGCACAGGCTTCCAACAGGCGAGTTTGATGGGAGAGAGGCACTGAGAGTAACAGGCAAGCAGTGCCTCCCAATTAGAGACAAGTTATGTATTGATAAATCACTACACAGAGAGAAACATAACTTGATAATGCTCTACACAGAGCAAAACATGATAGTTTTTTATATAAATTTTAGTGAATGCTAAAACACCCATCTTGCTTTTATGTCCCAATTTTTTCGACACGCTGCAAAGAGCTAACGTTGTAGAAGTGATACAACACCTGGGGAAATGGTTGGTAATTGCAAATGATCTGAGGAAATAGCATATAGCTCCTTTTTTATCAAGAGCCCTTTCTCAGCATCAAGGCACTATAATATGCATCCACAGTGCTGCATGACCCTTGTAGCTTTATCATTCAGTTTTGATTACAATAATAATTCAACATGCATAGCAATGGCACTGTAAGCTACTCTGAGAAAAAGTTGATGTGTACGAACTATTTCGTAAACAAACCATGGTACGGGTGGTGTTAGAACCCATGGCAAGTGAGTGATGAAACTCCAGGCCAGTGCCTAAGTCACTGGACCAGTGCCTAAGTCACTGGACCAGTGCCTAAGTCACTGGACCAGTGCCTAAGTCACTGGACCAGTGCCTAAGTCACTGGACCAGTGCCTAAGTCACTGGACCAGTGCCTAAGTCACTGGACCAGTGCCTAAGTCACTGGACCAGTGCCTAAGTCACTGGACCAGTGCCTAAGTCACTGGACCAGTGCCTAAGCCACTGGACCAGTGCCTAAGCCACTGGACCAGTGCCTAAGTCACTGGACCAGTGCCTAAGCCACTGGACCAGTGCCTAAGTCACTGGACCAGTGCCTAAGCCACTGGACCAGTGCCTAAGCCACTGGACCAGTGCCTAAGTCACTGGACCAGTGCCTAAGCCACTGGACCAGTGCCTAAGTCACTGGACCAGTGCCTAAGCCACTGGACCAGTGCCTAAGTCACTGGACCAGTGCCTAAGCCACTGGACCAGTGCCTAAGTCACTGGACCAGTGCCTAAGTCACTGGACCAGTGCCTAAGTCACTGGACCAGTGCCTAAGTCACTGGACCAGTGCCTAAGTCACTGGACCAGTGCCTAAGTCACTGGACCAGTGCCTAAGTCACTGGACCAGTGCCTAAGTCACTGGACCAGTGCCTAAGTCACTGGACCAGTGCCTAAGTCACTGGACCAGTGCCTAAGTCACTGGACCAGTGCCTAAGTCACTGGACCAGTAACTTGTGCACTGGCCTGGAGTTTTATGGCTTGCATGCCATGGGTTCTAACCCCACCCATACTATGGTTTGTTTGCAGTAGTGCTATTACAATTTCCTGAGTCTATTTCGTAACTCTTCCCATCTTCAACAGCACCCAATGCCCAGCCATCCTTAAAGTACCAGAATCCTGCAGAGGAAGAGGTGGTGTCTGAGGAGGACAGTGATGATGAGGTGGGTCAGCAAGTCAGAGCCGGAGAACTGCTCCAGTTCCTAAAAACTATCGCCAGTGACCGTGGCCTCTCCAGCCACACCAAAGGTTTCCGGTTTGGCATCAGCCGGAGGAAGTAGACGTCAGCACTGCACTTGTGGACCACGATCACCTGTACTACACCTGCACCTTCAACCAATGACGTCCTGAAAAGTTGGATGTGCTCATTCAAGTTACTTACAAAATAAACAGAAATGTGAATCAAAGAGGCAAACATTTTAAGCTTTTCACTTAATGTCAGCTTGGTTATGATTATAATAATAATTAATGTCAAGTATAGTATTGTACTTTGTATAGTACAGTAAGACTCAAAAAACCTCCAACTAGAGAGAGAGTAACAGATTTATTCTGTGTCTTTGATTCACTTTGTCGGCTTCTGAGTAAGTTGCATAAACCATGCCAGAGCTGCTAAGCAACAATAATGTTATAAGCTGTTATTTTGGATAAAGAACAAGTGGAAAGGATCAATAATGGTAACATGTTTTCTAGTCAGTATTGCTTTATTTCAATTATTTAAAAAATAGGGTGGACAGTCATACATATTCATGAATTGCTGGAGTAAGACAAAAATTATTTTTATGCATTACACAGTATTATAGGCATTAGCATAGATGTGTATAGATGGAAGGACACAAGTGGTCACACTCAGGACTTATTTATTGGATATGATTAGTTCCTGGGACCCCGGTCACTCCAAATGATACAAGAGAATGATATAAGAGTGTATATGTAGTGGAGCATGCAAGTCCTGGGTGATGGTCAGGTGAAGGTGTTAGGTTATTTAATTGCTGTGTCACCTGGCAGCTGGAAAATACTGGAACAATATCATAAGTACAAGAATAGTTGAGATAATGTATTTACCAGCCCTTTGGTCTATGGTGTTGGAAGTAGACTGAGGATGTTTCAATACAATGACACCTACCCTTGTCAGAGCCTCTGTAGATCATTCCTAATTTGTTTCAGGGCATAATGTGTCCCTTTTTAGTTGTGTGTATGACAAGCATTACTGGTGTTATCCTGACTACATGCATATTTGTGTTCTTGGATCCATGGGGACAGAATCCTCTCCTGTTCTCTCCTATAGATCTTGTTGTAACCTCTGCTTGGTGTGGTGTTCATTCCTGCTTCACTGTTGGGTGTAACTTACTTATCTTTCTTCCTGGTGAGGTCTATGATGCAAGACATGGCTATGGCAGCTATGCTAGATGTTGCTTCTAGAAAAGGCCTGTGTGCATTGCTGTTGGCCACTTCTCCTCCAGATAGAATAAAAATCTGGGTTTCTCATAGAGGGGCAGTGCTGTATGACCTTTGTGAGTTTAGTGCTTAGTTATGAATATAATAATAATTCTCAGAGGTGTTGTCAAGCATAGTTTTACCGCTGCATTTCCAGTCTTGTATAAAGTAGGGAGGAAAGTGTGTGTGAAGGCATGGATAATGTACTGAAATTCTCCTAAGAATTTAGGACTGGAGATACAGATAGCTCCTATGGAAAACCTATTGGTCACTCTTCTTTCAGCATGAGTAGCAATGAGTAAAATCATGTGTGGGCTTCCTGTAGACCCTGGAAGACAGAACATAGAAAGACATCAACAAATGGCAGTGCTTTTTAGCTAACCTAGTTCAAGAATGAGTTTGATAGTTTTGAAGTTATTGATCTTGTGAAGGTCTCGTATATTAAGTCTTTTAGGATATATGATCAGGATGTTGACATATCTAAGCTGTGTAACAGGACTGATACTGCAAAAGCCTTTAGCCTCCAGGTTCCCTCAAAAATGTTGCCCAGAATGGCACTCTGTGGTTTCCCACAATTAAGTCAAAGAACTGTTTGAAAATTTGATTTTCATATCTAAAGTAGTTGAAATTCACTCAGTCATGGTGAGGAGGCAAACTGGTGTCAACTGTAAGCCTAAGTTTGTCAGTGATAGCATTAGTGAGAGCATTTAAGAATAAACATATATTATTCAATGCTATCCGGCTAGGCATCCTGCTAGTCTGTGTGGGGGGCATTTCTGACACCTAATGGGAGGCATTTCTGACACCTAATGGGAGAGGATGAATAAAAATCAATAGTCTGAATGTTTTTCATAGTCCATACAATCGGGCTGGTCTAAGTTGTTCCCGCATAAGGCCTTGCCTTCCTCAAAACTACGAAGCATATGTTTTTTGTAAGATCTTGGTGTATTTATCCAGATGTTGCCCTGTGATTGGTTTATAAGTTTAGATTCCAATCTGTCCTATCACATGATGTATTGGAAGTGCCCCACACAGACTAGCAGGACACTCAGTCAAAAGTTTATCCAACATGATAAATACTGTAAGTCATGGTCATCTTGAATACTCTGGAGACCACTTTGCTTGCACTAAAATCATAAAGAATAAACACATAACCAATTAATGTTATCTTGCCCTTCACAATCACTCTCACAAATCCCATCATTGATGTACTCAAATGTAGACTAATGAATGACATAACTTCATAGCCTTCATCAAGCTATGTGTTAATTTTTCAAGCAGGTCTGCTTAACATAGTCCTGACCAACTTCTCTCTGGAAAAGTTGGAGACTGAAAGCCTTTGCAATATCATTCCTAGAAGTCTCATAGTTCAGATATGTCTATAACATTGTGGTCATATATCCCAAGACATTGTACAAGACTGTCTTCATAAAATTAACAGCATTGAAACTCGCAAATTCACTCGTGAACAAGAAAACACTGGCAAACTACCATTTCTTGATGTCCTTCAATGCAGACCACCTAATAAGTAACACTTTCATAGTTTACAGAAAACTTAGAAATAAGTATACCTTCACTCATTTCTACTCTCACCTGAACTCACACCAAAAGAGGTATGATCTTTGGGTTTTTCATGATGCTACCCATACCTCCAGGACTGAATTTTTTGAATAATAATAGTTCTAGTATATTATGCATGCCTTCACATACATACACTATCATCCCTATACCATACAGGCTTGCAAACAGCTAAGACTCAGCACTATTACCGACAAACCCAGTTTGTAGATTCTATGTGGAGAAATGGCCAACAACATCATGGAAAACCTTACTAGAAGCTGCCATGATCATGTCTTCCATGAGAGACCCTGCCAGGAAGAATGATCCCCAAGACTTGATGGTGAAGCACAGGTGTGCTGCAACATGTAGGGGATAGATCAAGATCCGTTCAAGAGAACTAGGAATCTTTCCACGTAGATCCAAGAATACATGTGTCACCAGGATGACGCCAGCAACACTTGCATCATGCACAGGTGTAGAGAGGGAGGACTTGTGCAATGCAACAATACAGAAATGATATACAGAGAATGCAACAATGGTAAACACCACTACAATGAAGCATACTTAACTGCTGCTACCAACACCACAGAACAAGAGACTGGTAAATATGTCACAATTCTGACACAGCTCCAGGTGATGCAGCAATCCAATAACCTCACACCATTACCCATGACATGCATACTCTACTATATGTATTGTTCTCTCACTCTCTTGTATTATTTGAAGTGCCCAAGGTCCTGCCACTGAAAAATATCCAATAAAAAATGTCTGAAGTTTATACACATGTGGTGTCATCCATACATGTTTATCACTATACCTCATACCTTCATAGAGTCGTAGAAAGTAACTATGATATAATAACTATGTATGATGTAGTATTGCTAATCACCAGGAAAATAAATTTACATGAAATATAGTTTCTTATCTCCTCAAAACTTGTGCTGTATTATTATATACCTGATCCTTGAGGGAGGTTCCTTGATGCTGGAGGGGTTCTTGATCCAAGTACAGTAATTAGACTTGGCCTCCCCTTTCTTGGATCAAACACAATTGCTTCCCATCCCTTAGGTACTGTATGACCCCCCTATGGGTCTAGCACTCTTCCCCTAAGTGTTTGTGGGGAAGCGATAGACCAGCACTTACAGAAATGGGAGGCAATTAGGTTCAATCCAATGAAGGAGAGAACAGGTCTAATACCCTGGATCAAGAGCCCTTTGCTAGCATCAAGGCACCCCTGTGAGGAGCACTCATAGGTGAGTCTTGACCAAAACTACAATAACTGTAACTTACAGGGTCCAACTGTATAAACAGAAATATTGCGTAAATACACAATGCTTTTGTAAGAACAATGGAGCTGATAATTTTACGTTACATATTTCAAATATTTTTAAAACGAAAATGTCTCTTAAATTTTTAATACTGCATATTCTACCTAGAAACTGCTCAGTTGGTGACTCTGTCAAATAAAATGACCAGCTCCATGTGATTGGTGTGCGGGAACAGATCCACAGGTATGGCGTATCTTGGAACAAACGGAGCAGACTTGTCTTTCATATTCTTCGGACCCAAAGTCGACCCAAGCTTTACAAAGTTTTCCATGGCATATCCTTCTGGCTTGCAACTTATGTAGATCAACTTGCTAATGGCTGTGCTCTGACGAATGGTATGGATAACATCCGGGTCTGAGGGAGATGGAAAATACAAAAATTAGCTGTAAGTTTTGATGAGAATCATCATCTGACACATTTTTGGCATCTCCATTACATTCCCTTTTCTGTTTACTTATACTGTATCTGCTTTTCACCGCCTTGTTTCTTTCCAATTACTGGTAGTTTGAAAATGCAAAAAGCACTATTATATCACTATTATAATCAAAATTAAGTGCTAAAGTACTGCAATAATAATAATAATAATAATAATAATAATAACAATTCTTAGTAATATACATGGAGAAGTGGTAAAACAGAGTCGTACAGAACCTGGGAAATGGATGGTGATCAGGTATGAAGCAAGAAGTGAAGACAGTTCTAATTCCTTGAATCGAGAACCCTTTACCTGCATCAGTACACCTTTAGCACATCCTACCATGCAGTTCTGTATGACCCTGGTGGGTTTAGTGCTTAGTTCTGATTGTAATAATAATAATTTACCAGCACCAAAGCACTCCCCTTGAAGAGTGTGAGTACAGTATTGTAAAGGTACTTACGAAGGCCTGACCGCGCAGGATTGACGACGGCAACAACATCTGAACATTCTCTCAGCAATCGACTTAACTGCGGCAGCACCTGTAATAAAGAATACATTAATAACACCTGTAATAAAATATACACTAACACCTGTAAAAAAACACATTAATAACACTTGTAATAAAACACATTAATAACACCTGTAATAAAACATACACTAACACCTGTGATAAAACACACACTAATAAACACCCTTCTTTATTTTGTTTTAAAACACAAAGGCCAACCCATAAAAGAGGAAATACATTCACCATCATTCATTCAATAGCTATAGTGCCACAACATTATACTGATAAGAGTATATTACAATATTCCTCATCTCTACACATACCTTTTCAGCTTTACCGGGTATGAAGGTCGAGTTGGAAATATTATTTGCCCGAGCATTTTCTCCAGCATCTTGCACAGCGGCCGTTACTTCATCGATACCAATGGTTCCTCGCACATGTGGAGCCATGACTAGACTTACAGTGCCTGTTGACAGTTAGACTTGTCAATATATTGATATAAATTACACTAAACAAACGTTATTGTGAATAATGAGGTGTGAAGTACAGTGCCTGCACTCTGAAGGATGGGTGGGGATGTTACAGTGCTGAAGGTGGGAAGTACAATACCTGCACTCTGAAGGATGGGTGAGGATGTTACATTGCTGGAGGTGGGAAGCACAGTGCCTGCACTCTGAAGGATGGGTGAGGATGTTGCAGTGCTGGAGGTGGGAAGTACAGTACCTGCACTCTGAAGGATGAGTGAGGATGTTACAGTGCCTGCACTCTGAAGGATGGGTGAAGATGTTACAATGCTAGAGGTGGGAAGTACAGTGCCTGCACTCTGAAGGATGGGTGAGGATGTTACAGTGCTGGAGGTGGGATGTACAGTACCTGCACTCTGAAGGATGGGTGAGGATGTTACAGTGCTGGAGGTAGGAAGTACAGTGCCTGCACTCTGAAGGATGGGTGAAGATGTTACAGTGCTGGAGGTGGGAAGTACAGTACCTGCACTCTGAAGGATGGGTGAGTATGTTACAGTGCGGGAGGTAGGAAGTACAGTACCTGCACTCTGAAGGATGGGTGAGGATGTTACAGTTCTGGAAATGGGAGGTACAGTGCATGCACTCTGAAGGATGGGTAGGGATGTTACAGTTCAGAGGGTCACCTAAACTGTGACATCAGCACACTTCTGGCAAAACAGCGACTGATTGAGAGACACGTAATGGGTCACCCCTACCTCAGTGGGAAATGACTGATGTGCTAAAAATAAGGAATCATGGGTATGAAAAGATATACAGAAAAAGTTTTCCTAGTGAGAAATACTATGTATGCATGTTTAAAACTTTGGCTGTCTTCAACCAAGATAGAGTGACACAACAAAGAAGAGAATATTGAAATATTCTACCCAAAACAACAATCATAATTTTTTCAGTACATAAGCTGTCTCCCAGCAAGGCAGGGTGACCCAAAAAAGAAGAAAATTAAAAAGTTTAGCTTTGTTTTACACTTAGTAATTTATACAGAAGGAGTTACTACCCCCTTGCTCCTGGCAACTACCATAAATATGAGAGTAAAATGCATAAATATGTCAACATCAGCACTTGTTAACAAGTTAATATATTATATGAATTTCTCTATTATCTGACATTTACAAGTGTAGAGTAGAGGTGTCCAGAGATGTATTACTCACCTGTTCCACAACAAATATCAAGGAGTGTAGTGATTGGTGACACCTCTGCTATCTCTTGTACAGTTCTATACAACACCTCAGCTCCTCCAGTGTTAATCTGCAAGTTTGAGTTTATACAATTATAAACAACTGTTATATTCACCTTTCAACAATTTTGGTACAATCAACATAAGACTAGATTCATAACAGTTTAAATATTTCTTAGGTTCAAATACAGTGGAACCTAAGTACTCGAACAGCTCCCTACTCGAACAATTCGGTATTCGAACTCTTTGTTCGGTAAAATAATTGCTCGGTAGTCGACAGTTTGCTTGGCACTCGACAAAACAAACACGACCTTCGCTTTCTTTGGTGTTTTTTCTTTTATATTATTTGTATAAATAAGTCACCGCTGGCCTACGAAGCTTAGTGATAGCCAACCAAAAAGAATATTGGTTGGGAAAAAATCGTTCGGTAATCGAACAGATCAGCACTCAGCCTTCTGAAATGAATTAAGTTTGAGTACTAAGGTTCCACTATACTATTAAGTTGCTTCTGAATTATTATTTGTAGTATTTCAACATTCTACATAAGTAAAACATTCACACTGGCTCTAACAAACTGATTTAAAATACAAATCACTAGGCCAAAATCTCCATCAGCTGCCAGACATTATTTTTTTTTTCACACCAGCTATATCTCACTGAGGCAGGGTGACCTAAAAAGAAAAACAAAAGTTTTTCTTCTTAAATTTAGTAATTTATGCAGGAGAAGGGGTTACTAGCCCCTTGCTACCAGCATTTAATAATTTATACAGGAGAAGGGGTTACTAGCCCCTTGCTACCAGCATTTAGTAATTTATACAGGAGAAGGGTTACTAGCCCCTTGCTACCAGCATTTAGTAATTTATACAGGAGAAGGGGTTACTAGCCCCTTGCTACCAGCATTTAGTAATTTATATAGGAGAAGGGGTTACTAGCCCCTTGCTACCAGCATTTAGTAATTTATACAGGAGAAGGGGTTACTAGCCCCTTGCTACCAGGATTTAGTAATTCTTACAAGCAGTGTTTCTAGCACTTTGCTGCCTCTTACAACACACATGGCTTATGGAAGAAGAATTCTGCCCATCTTAAACTGAGGTAGGAAGACCCTAAAAAACAAAAAATGCATTTACCATCATTCACTCAATATTTTGCCAGAACAGTGTTAATAAACACAGTAGACATGACTCCTCCACACTCCATCATCCATTCACTCCTCTTTTAATAAGTTTATTGAGGTACAGGTACACACAAGTACAATTATTTTACACATTAACATAAGTGTAAACTATACACCAGGATAACCCCATTAGGGTCATTAGACAAGCACTGAACATCCCATCTTCAGGGCTCAAATCAAGTCAAGTAATTAACCTGTCATTTCCCCATAACCTAGCTGTACACCTTCTCGAAGAGAAAAGTTGTTGAGCTAAAACAAACACATCACAGGAAAGATCCCTCACAAGTGCCTCCAAATTTGAGCAAGCCATAAGGGTGCTAGGCACCCCAAAATGGAAATTGAGAATTATGAGTCATTGGAACATCTTTACTAATACCGCTAAGAAACAACAAATAAATCTATAATAATATTAACAATAATAATCATTGCCGGGAGAAATGGGCTAGTAACTCCTTCTCCTGTAAACATTTACTAAAAAAGAGAAGAAAAACTTTATAAAACTAGGATGCTTGAATGTGCGTGGATGTAGTGCGGATGACAAGAAACAGATGGTTGCTGATGTTATGAATGAAAAGAAGTTGGATGTCCTGGCCCTAAGCGAAACAAACCTGAAGGGGGTAGGGGAGTTTCGGTGGGGGGAAATAAATGGGATTAAATCTGGAGTATCTGAGAGAGTTAGAGCTAAGGAAGGGGTAGCAGTAATGTTGAAGGATCAGTTATGGAAGGAGAAAAGAGAATATGAATGTGTAAATTCAAGGATTATGTGGATTAAAGTAAAGGTTGGATGCGAAAAGTGGGTCATAATAAGCGTGTATGCACCTGGAGAAGAGAGGAATGTAGAGGAGAGAGAGATTTTGGGAGATGTTAAGTGAATGTATAGGAACCTTTAAACCAAGTGAGAGAGTGTGGTAGGTAAGTTTGGGGTGCCAGGTGTAAATGATAATGGGAGCCCTTTGATTGAACTTTGTATAGAAAGGGGTTTAGTTATAGGTAATACATATTTTAAGAAAATGAGGGTAAACAAGTATACAAGATATTAAGTAGGGCAAAATGACAGTAGTTTGTTGGATTATGTATTAGTAGATAAAAGACTGTTGAGTAGACTTCAGGATATACATGTTTATAGAGGGGCCACAGACATATCAGATCACTTTTTAGTTGTAGCTACACTGAGAGTAAAAGGTAGATCTGATACAAGGAGAATAGAAGTATCAGGGAAGAGAGAGGTGAAGGTTTATAAACTAAAAGAGGAAGCAGTTAAAGTAAGAAATAAACAGCTATTGGAGGACAGATGGGCTAATGAGGGCATAGGCAATGGGGTCGAAGAGGTATGGGGTAGGTTTAAAAATGTAGTGTTAGAGTGTTTAGCAGAAGCTTGTGGTTACAGGAAAGTGGGTGTGGGAGGGAAGAGGAGCGATTGGTGGAATGATGATGTAAAGAGAGTAGTAAGGGAGAAAAAGTTAGCATATGAGAAGTTTTTACAAAGTAGAAGTGATGCAAGGAGGGAAGAGTATACGGAGAAAAAGAGAGAGGTTAAGAGAGTGGTGAAGCAATGTAAAAAGAGAGCAAGTGAGAGAGTGGGTGAGATGTTATCAACAAATTTTGTTGAAAATAAGAATAAGTTTTGGAGTGAGATTAACAAGTTAAGGAAGCCAAGAGAACAAATGGATTTGTCAGTTAAAAATAGGAGAGGAGAGTTATTAAATGGAGAGTTAGAGGTATTGGGAAGATGGAGGGAATATTTTGAGGAATTGTTAAATGGTTATGAAGATAGGGAAGCTGTGATTTCATGTATAGGGCAAGGAGGAACAACATCTTGTAGGAGTGAGGAAGAGTCAGTTGTGAGTGTGGGGAAAGTTCGTGAGGCAGTAGGTAAAATGAAAGGGGGTAAGGCAGCTGGGATTGATGGGATAAAGATAGAAATGTTAAAAGCAGGTGGGGATATAGTTTTGGAGTGGTTGGTGCAATTATTTAATAAATGTATGGAAGAGGGTAAGGTACCTAGGGATTGGCAGAGAGCATGCATAGTTCCTTTGTATAAAGGCAAAGGGGATAAAAGAGAGTGCAAAAATTATAGGGGGATAAGTCTGTTGAGTATACCTGGTAAAGTGTATGGTAGAGTTATTATTGAAAGAATTAAGAGTAAGACGGAGAATAGGATAGCAGATGAACAAGGAGGCTTTAGGAAAGGTAGGGGGTGTGTAGACCAGGTGTTTACAGTGAAACATATAAGTGAACGGTATTTAGATCAGGCAAAAGAGGATTTTGTGGCATTTATGGATTTGGAAAAGGCATATGACAGGGTGGATAGGGGGGCAATGTGGCAGATGTTGCAGGTGTATGGTGTAAGAGGTAGGTTACTGAAAGCAGTGAAGAGTTTTTACGAGGATAGTGAGGCTCAAGTTAGAGTATGTAGGAAAGAGGGAGATTATTTCCCAGTAAAAGTAGACCTTAGACAAGGATGTGTGATGTCACCGTGGTTGCTTAATATATTTATAGATGGGGTTGTAAGAGAAGTAAATGCGAGGGTCTTGGCAAGAGGCGTGGAGTTAAAAGATAAAGAATCACACATAAAGTGGGAGTTAGTCACAGTTGCTCTTTACTGATGACACTGTGCTCTTGGGAGATTCTGAAGAGAAGTTGCAGAGGTTGGTGGATGAATTTGGTAGGGTATGTAAAAGAAGAAAATTAAAAGTGAATACAGGAAAGAGTAAGGTTATGAGGATAACAAAAAGATTAGGTGATGAAAGATTGGATATCAGATTGGAGGGGGAGAGTATGGAGGAGGTGAATGTATTCAGATATTTGGGAGTGGACGTGTCAGCAGACGGGTCTATGAAAGATGAGGTGAATCATAGAACTGATGAGGGGAAAAGGGTGAGCGGTGCACTTAGGAGTCTGTGGAGACAAAGAACTTTGTCCTTGGAGGCAAAGAGGGGAATGTATGAGAGTATAGTTTTACCAACGCTCTTATATAGGTGTGAAGCATGGGTGATGAACGTTGCAGCGAGGAGAAGGCTGGAGGCAGTGGAGATGTCATGTCTGAGGGCAATGTGTGGTGTGAATATAATGCAGAGAATTCGTAGTTTGGAAGTTAGGAGGAGGTGCGGGATTGCCAAAACTGTTGTCCAGAGGACTGAGGAAGGGTTGTTGAGGTGGTTCGGACATGTAGAGAGAATGGAGCAAAACAGAATGACTTCAAGAGTGTATCAGTCTGTAGTGGAAGGAAGGTGGGGTAGGGGTCGGCCTAGGAAAGGTTGGAGGGAGGGGGTAAAGGAGGTTTTGTGTGCGAGGGGCTTGGACTTCCAGCAGGCATGCGTGAGCGTGTTTGATAGGAGTGAATGGAGACAAATGGTTTTTAATACTTGAGGTGCTGTTGAAGTGTGAGCAAAGTAACATTTATGAAGGGATTCAGGGAAACCGGCAGGCCGGACTTGAGTCCTGGAGATGGGAAGTACAGTGCCTGCACTCTGAAGGAGTGGTGTTAATGTTGCAGTTTAAAAACTGTAGTGTAAAGCACCCTTCTGGCAAGACAGTGATGGAGTGAATGATGGTGAAAGTTTTTCTTTTTCGGGCCACCCTGCCTTGGTGGGAATCAGCCAGTGTGCTAATAAAAAAAAAAAATTCTAGAAGTACATGTGGAAAGTGTACAAACCATAGCTAACATCAGTGGCATACTATATAGAAAATCCTTGGTTATGTTGAGTATTTCGGGAAAATTAGGTAAATTTTGTCCTCCAGGATGTGACCCACACCAGTCTACTAACACCCATGTACCTACTTATTGCTAGGAGAACAGTGACAGCAGGTGTAAGGTGACTAACACCCAGGTACCTACTTACTGCTAGGTGAACAGTGTCAGCAGGTGTCTTAAGGAAACACATCTTATGTTCTTATCACAGCTTTAGGTAGATGTCGTTTTGATAAGGACCTGCCTCGTATGGGCCAGTAGGCCTTCTGCAGTGTTCCTACATTCTTATGTTCTTATGTAATGTTTCCAACTGTACTGGGGATCGAACCACAGACCTTCGTGTGTGAGATGAGTGCACTACCAATGATATATCCATTATCAGTAAGTTCTCTTATAAAGGTACAGTGGACCCCCGGTTTACGATATTATTTCATTCCAGAAGTATGTTCAGGTGCCAGTACTGACCGAATTTGTTCCCATAAGGAATATTGTGAATTAGATTAGTCCATTTCAGACCCCCAAACATACACATACAAACGCACTTACATAAATACACTTACATAATTGGTCGCATTGGGAGCTGATCGTAAACTGGGGGTCCACTGTATTCTATATATAGAGCAATTTTTCCAAAGGCAACAGAAAAAGGCCATCAAAAATTCAAAAGCATGACTACAAAGGCCTTTTAATGTGCCATTTAATTTCTGATGCACTTTTTCAATTGCATTTACAAAAAATGGCTCTATACAGAGCAGCTTTATAAGAGAGCTGACTGTATATAGAGCAGCTTTATATGAGAGCTTTATAACAAAACTGACTGTAAAATAAACTTGCCACCTCAACTTACCTGAAAAAACGAATCTGGTGATATTCGAAAATCCAAGCCGCAACAGGTTTCAGTAATATGCTTCTTTCCCGCTATTAACCTGTACGGTGCCTGCTCTCTGGTACACTTTGTCTGCTTACTGTAATCAAGATGAGCCACGCATATACAGCGCCCTCTTTCAGTCTTCTACATTTTCGTTAGCTTCAAACTGAGCCATTGTTCATCATGTTCCACCTGCTGGTGACTGTCAGCAAGTGGAACAATGGCTCAGTTGAAAGCCAATGAAAATGTAGAACACTGAAAATAGGTGCTGGGTATGTAGGTCCCTCCTATATATTCTTTAATATTAATTATGAAAATTGCAAGAGTATCCTCTTATTGTAATAAGAAATTCACAGATAAACTTTAAATACAGTACAGTAGTAATACCTTGGCTCAAACATCTTGAGTTTACGCAGAATACCCACTATGAAAAATAGTGAAATTTCAAGCACTTTTGTGATTTCTCACATTATGAAGGAAATGTGAAAAATCACTAAAGTGTTTGGACCTTCACTATTTTTCACAGTAGTTGTTCTCCATATCGTAATATCACCTGCTTACTATGATGTTATTGCATCTTGAGTTTAAGTCAGTCCGAAATATAGTGTTACAGTTGCTCCTCGGCTTACAATGGGGTTAGGTTCCGACAAACTCACCGTAAGTAGAAAATATCCTAAGTCAAATACACCTACCATCCGACTTACGACCGAGTTCGGTTCCGAGAAACTGGTTGTAAGTCGAAATGGTCGTAAGTCGAACTTTACTACTGAATATCAACCAAACATTTTTGTAATGACTTTATTTTATTGTTTTATTTTGGTATTTCATGTTTTACTTTACTTTTTATGTTGTTAGTATTGTATTTTATACTGTAAGGTTTAGGATAAACACTGTGTACAACACAAATACTTGTTTATTTCCCAGAAATTTGGCATAAAAAACACGGTCGTAAGTCGAGTGGTCGTAAGTCGAGCAGGTCATAAGTCGGATGGTAGGTGTATATGATAAATATGTAAATAAATAGCTACTGCTACTGAATAAATAAATAATAAATAATTACTGTAACTAAATACCAGCACTGAAAAGTAAATAAATTAATACAAATTACGGAATTGCTGCCTTCATTCTGGGTAATTATCTTAAGTTACATCTCCAAAGTAATTGCTTGTGCTCCATCAAATAGTTAAAATATTGTAAGTTGAACCATCCTAAATCGAGGAGCCTGTATTTTTACTGCACAAAAATACATAAAAATTTGAATCTAAATTCAAGATATTAATTTTTTAAGCAGTGTACAGGCACCTCTGGTAAGACAGTGATGGAGTGAATGATGATGAAAGTGTTTCTTCTTTTTTGGGTCCCCCCCCCCTCCTTGGAAGGTAAAGGTCAATGTGTTAATAAAAACAAATAGTTACCATGCTTGGAGGTACAGAGAGTCAAGCTGACAGGATGACCCTTCACCTTCGGTAAAGAATCGCTTCAATTCATCCATAATTTCATGTATTCCATCCTCTGGTAATTGCTGGGGATGGATCAAGACGATGGCCATTTTTTCTCCAGACTGAGTTGACCGAACCACCAAATTTCGCCAAATCCCGCCATCATCAAAGTGATGACATGCTCTATGGTCAGATTCTCGAATAAAATTTTGGAAGCTCTGGAAATCAATCAAAAATAAATTACTACTGTATCGGTATAGAAAATAAAGTGCAATAAATACAAAACTAAGCACTAATATACAGTTGGCTCTTTTATAAATCTCTACATAATGAAATTTTTCACAAATATGACTTAAAAATTTACTGAAAACTGAACAGTGTGTACTAAGAATACCTTACCATATGCTATTTTTAAATTTTGGATGTAATTTTTTCAATCGTATTTACAAAAAAATTGCACTATATAAAAGGGCATTGTAAGAGTTGATTGTACTACAGGTCGGCCATCACTAATCTGGCATCATTGGGACCTGTAGTGTGCCGGATTAGTGAGTTTTCTGGATTACAGAGTGGTTAGGTTAGAATACACTTAATTAACCTATCAATAGAAACTCTTTCTGCTACATCTTCCTCATTTTCATCACTGCTTTCTCTTCCACTGGCTTGCTGCTGTGGATTTACAACCATCTGCACAATTTCTGAGTCAGTATGACTCACGAAATCGTAATGACACGATTGCAAACAAACCATACCACGGACAGGGATAGAACCCACGATCAGAGAGTCTGAAAACTCCAGACTGTCACATTAGCCACTGGATGAATCTTATTGTGGCTAGCTGGTCCAGTGGCTAACACGACGGTCTGGAGTTTTCAGACTCTCTGATCATGAGTTCTATCCCCGTCTGTGGTATGGGTTTTTCTGAGTCAGTATAATGATGAAATTTGAAATTATGCTAGCCAAAATTAGTGCCGGATTACTGATGGAACCAGATAACTGATTGCCGGATTAGTGACGGCCGACCTGTATTATTGTTATTATTACCTTGACAATATGCTTATGACTGTCTCTCATATTAATGAGGTAGGTAGGAGGGACAGACACCATTAGGGGATCCGTTGGTCGTCCGATGAAAAATCCGACAGTCTTGGGGTTGCCATCTACACCTGATCGAATCCCAAGTTCATCTTTGTTACGATAGGATATCACGTCAGGCTACGAAAAAATGTACACACAACAGTACAGTTGACATTAACTGTATTAAGTAAGAATTTTTTCTCAGCCTAAATTATAATTATTATTTTTATGATAAATTAGGCCTATAGCACCTGGAGAATAGGAGACACATTTCATGGGTATGGAAAATTATATTAATTTTTTATTAGCATCAATGCGTATTTTAGCTAAAAATTGATGTTTGTCAGAAAATACTTGAAACCGCACAGAATCTTTGAAACAGTTTTGATTCAAGGTAGGGGAGGGCATCTGCAATTCCTTGGATCAAGAGTCCATCACCAGCATCAAGGAACAGTGTCCTTAAAGAGATTCTTCAAATAGTCCAGATTGATCACATAATAATGTTGGGAGAATTACGAACAATATGCTAAGTATTGTGTGTCACAGTTTTGTCAAGCTGTGACACAATACATGGACACAGAGGTATACGTATATAGGTACAAAGGCGCAAAGCCTAATACAGTATAATTGTTGTAGGTGGTACTTGTGGTAGTAGTAGCACTACTACTACTACTAATACTGCTATTACTAATACTGCTACTACTATTACTAGTACTGCTACTACTACTGCTGCTACTACTACCACTACTACTACTACTGCTACTACTATTGCTACTACTACTGCTACTACTACTACTACTACTACCACTATTACTATAGTACTACTACTACTACTGCTACTACTACTGCTGCTAATACTACTACTATTTCTATTTCTACTTCTTCTCTTGTGGCAACTATAATATGTAATGGTGGGGTCTACTGCTCTGATAATTCTTGCACTTGTCTCCTTTTACTTAACATGATCGATCATACTCACTGATGGTCTGGGTGACTCTAGAGGACAGGGAAGACCCTTCGTGGTCCTTTCAATTGGTGCTTGAACTTGAGCAAGTCGCTTCCCTAGGGTGTGCAACACCTTGAACATCTGCTGTTGTTTGATATTCAGTTGCTTGTGGTATGGCTTCTGCAATAATTAAATATACGTAAATCACAAAAGAGCTAAAGAACTATAAAAAAATTAACTATTAACATATAGATAAATGAAAGTGAAATGAATAATAATAATAACAATATATAATAAAAATCTTTATTTCTACCAGTACATGATAAAACTTATACAGACCATAGCTGACATCAGTGACATACTATACAGAAAGTCCCTGGTTATGTAGAACATTTCCCATAACTTAGGTTAATTTTGTCCCCAGGATGCTACCCACACCAGTTCATTAACACCTAGGTACCTACTTACTGCTAAGTGAACAGTGACAACAGGTGTAGATCGATTGGTAGCGCACTAAGCTCACACATTGAGGTCCGGAGTTCGAATCCCCGGTATGGCTGGAAAACATTAGGATGTGTTTCCATAAGACACCTGCTGCCCATGCTCACCTAGCAGTAAAATAGGTACCTGGGTATTAGTAGACTGGTTTGGGTCTCATCCTGGAACAAAATTGACCTAATTTTCCTGAAATACTCTGCATAATAAGGGGCTTTCTATATAGTAGTATGACATTGATGTCAGCTATGGTCTGTATACCTTGTACATGTACTTGTAGAAATAAAGATATTATATAATTACCTAGCACCCTAGCACTTAGGAGTCTGTGGAGACAAAGAACTTTGTCCTTGGAGGCAAAGAGGGGAATGTATGAGAGTATAGTTTTACCAACGCTCTTATATGGGTGTGAAGCATGGGTGATGAATGTTGCAGCGAGAAGAAGGCTGGAGGCAGTGGAGATGTCATGTCTGAGGGCAATGTGTGGTGTGAATATAATGCAGAGAATTCGTAGTTTGGAAGTTAGGAGGAGGTGCGGGATTACCAAAACTGTTGTCCAGAGGGCTGAGGAAGGGTTGTTGAGGTGGTTTGGACATGTAGAGAGAATGGAGCGAAACAGAATGACTTCAAGAGTGTATCAGTCTGTAGTGGAAGGAAGGCGGGGTAGGGGTCGGCCTAGGAAAGGTTGGAGAGAGGGGGTAAAGGAGGTTTTGTGTGCGAGAGGCTTCGACTTCCAGCAGGCATGCGTGAGCGTGTTTGATAGGAGTGAATGGAGACAAATGGTTTTTAATACTTGAGGAGCTGTTGGAGTGTGAGCAAAGTAACATTTATGAAGGGGTTCAGGGAAACCGGCAGGCCGGACTTGAGTCCTGGAGATGGGAAGTACAGTGCCTGCACTCTGAAGGAGGGGTGTTAATGTTGCAGTTTAAAAACTGTAGTGTAAAGCACCCTTCTGGCAAGACAGTGATGGAGTGAATGATGGTGAAAGTTTTTCTTTTTCGGGCCACCCTGCCTTGGTGGGAATCGGCCAGTGTGATAATAAAAATATAAATAACCTAGCACCCACGTACTTACTTAAGGAAACATGCCCTAATGTTTTCACCCGTACCGGTGAAAGTATTTCATCTTTTTGGGGTCACCCTACCTCAGTGGGCGGCAACCAGTGTTAAAAAAAATACGTATAATTACAGCATATATAAAACTGCATTATGCAAAATAACCACAGTGAAAAATAGTGAAATTCTAAGCGTTTTTGTGAATTTTCACATCATCGAGGATAATGATAATGTGAGAAATTATAAAAATACTTGGAATTTCACTATTTTTCCATTGTGGTTATTTTTGCATATTGTGATATAACCTGTTTATTGTGATCTTATTGCATAGAAGTACTTATTTATAATAGTAAAACTACTGGACTAAAACACTGCAGTAACGTGGGCATTGAAGCAGAGACTCAAAAAATTAAATAATTCATCATCACCAAAGATAGTTATGCTACTTATTATTACAGGTGTACAACCCTTTATCTGAAACCCTTGGTTAGTTTTGAGTTTCGAATTTCAGACTTCTTCGAATTTCAGAATGATTCTCAATACCGCCACATGGCAGCATGACCCCACTCCACAAAAAACTTCACTTTTCGGAATTTTTCGAATTTCAGAATTTCAGATATAGGGATGTAGACCTGTAATATTATTATTATTACATTCAAGGGAAAGCACTGAACCTATAGGGCCCATACAAGGCCTGGAGAATGGGAGGTGATCAGATTAAATCCAAGGAAGGAAAGAGTAGCTTTGAGTCCTGTGATCAAGAGCTCTGCACCAGCGTCAGTACACCCCCCATTCGATGGCCATAAAAACCATTTAAATTAGGGCGCAGTAGCACCTGACAGAGCGGCGTCACGTGTTGGGCAAGGAGATCGTGCTGCGTCTCGGCAGTGATGGGTATTGATAATGGCACATACCTCGCTGCCTGAAACGGGATAATGTAAATGAACAGTGACGTCTGAGCACTTATAACAATAATAGTAATTATTATTATTTTTATAATTAATATTATTTATGATTATTATTATCACTCTTATTATTATTATTTCTCAGCTATAACATCAATGATAATAATCTTAAGGTTTACTTCCTCACCCGGATTTTACGACTGTCATCCTTAGGGTGGTGGTTAAGTGAGTGCTCCTCAGACGTCTCTCTCTTCGGCTGAGTCACGTTTTCCCCTCGGAGCCTCGCTAAGCCTTCCTCCACTACTGGCTCGGTGCTGATGTGTTCTCTGGGGCCCAGACTGGCTCTCTTAAGACGATTGCTGCGGTAAAGAGAAAAGTGGATAGGTTGTGACGGGTTATTGTTTATCTATGACACCTATGCTGTATTATTATTATTATTATTAAATTATTGCTATTAAATTATCAAATTATTATTAAATTATTGTTAATTATTAAATTATTACTTATTAAATTGTTAATAAATTATTAAATTAATATATTAATAAATTATTAAATTATAATTAATGATTAAATTATTACTATTATTAAATTATTTTATTAAATTATTATTAATAAATTTCTATTAAACTATATTATTTAAATTCATAAATTATTACTAAATTATCAAACTACTAATTATTTTATTCTAATTATAATTAACATTACTAATTATTATTACATTACTATTATCATTATTATTCATAGGGAAGCTCTAAACCCATAAGGGTGACAGTTCCTAAATCAAATCAAATCAAATCAAAGTTTATTCTCTATAAGGATTACAATGCGGGGTTTACAGATTTTGGTTATTGTGTGGTTTACATGTAATAAAATACTAATTACTGAGGGGGCCACTAGAACACCTAGCATGGCTAGGCATTTTGGGCAAACTTAGATTAATTCTTAGCCCTAATTTATAACAAATTGTGGAGTAAGTTGACTAAATACTAAGTGACTAAATACTAAGTGACTAAATACTAAGTGACAAATACTAGTTTGTGAGTTTAGCAATGTGAATGCTTTTGTTTTGGCACAATACATAGTTTCTATATTAGAGTATCACAGGCAAACTTATGACTAGTTAGGAATCATTATTTTAAGATTAGGATACGTATTTCTGTGCTTATAGTCAAATGGGTGAGTGTAAGTGTGAACCACCAGGTGGTTTTTATGTAGTTAGTTGACGGGGTGTATCAGGGAGATAAGATGTTTTCTAACGGTAGTTTTGAAGGTGATGAATGTGTCTGCAGTTCTAGAGTTTTCAGGTAGGGCGTTCCAGATTTTAGGGCCTTTGACAAACACTGAATTTTTGTAAAGGTTTAGTTGGACACGGGGAATGTCATAGAGATGTTTGTGTCTGATGTTATGCCTGTGGGTTCTGTCACAACTATCAAGAAAGCATTTTAGGTTAAGGTTAATATTGGAATTTAAGGTCCTGTATATGTAGACTGCACAGTAGTAAGTGTGGATGTTCTGAACAGGGAGTAAGTTTAGATCTATGAAGAGTGGGGGGGGGGGGTGTTGCCAGGGATGGGATTTAGTGATTATTCTTATTGCAGTTTTTTGTTGGGTTATTATTGGCTTTAGGTGTGTTGCTGCAGTTGAACCCCAAGCCCAAATAGCATAGGTGAGGTATGGATAAATGAGTGAATGGTATAGTGTGAGAAGGGCAGTTTGCGGCACGTAGTATCGTATCTTGGAGAGGATCCCAACTGTTTTGGATACTTTTTTTGATATGTGTTGGATATGGGTGCTGAAATTCAGGTTGTTGTTGAGGTATAGGCCTAGGAATTTGCCCTCATTATGTCTGGCAATTATAGTGCTGTCAATCTTAATGTTAAGTTGCACAACACCTGCTCTGCCACCAAACATAATATACAGTGGTCCCTCGATAATCGTAGTTCTCGGAATCGTAGATTTCGGAAATCATAGGGATATTTTCATATAAACATGGGCTCGCTAATCGTAGGTTGACTCGCGAATAGTAGGTCGTCCGGAACATGTACGCACGGTGTGAGCCGGGGCGGCCTCCCTACCCAGCCAGTGTGGCATTGTTTACCAGTGAGCGAAGGTCCCCTCACGTGCTCCTACGAAATATTTCATAATACAGTGGACCCCCGGTTAACGATTTTAATCCGTGCAAGAGGGCTCATCGTTATGCGAAATAATCGTTATGCGAATTAATTTTCCCCATAAGAAATAATGGAAATAAAATTAATCCGTGCAAGACGCCCAAAAGTATGAAAAAAAATTTTTTTTACCACATGAAATGTTAATTTTAATACACACAAACTGAAAAAGGCATGCACAATTACATGACACTTACTTTTATTGAAGATCTGGTGATGATTGATGGGATGGGAGGAGGGGAGAGCATTATCTTCTTACTGTTTAGAAGGGGAATCCCCTTCCATTAGGACTTGAGGTAGCAAGTCCTTTTCTGGGGTTACTTCCCTTCTTCTTTTAATGCCACTAGGACCAGCTTCAGAGTCACTGGACCTCTGTCGCACAACAAATCTGTCCATAGAGCTCTGTACCTCCCGTTTCTTCAAGACTTTCCTAAAATGGGCCATAACATTGTCATTGAAATAGTCACAAGCACGGCTTGCAACAGCTGTGTCAGGGTGATTTTCATCTATAAAGGTTTGCAGTTCAAACCACTCTGCACACATTTCCTTAATCTTTGAAGTAGGCACAATGGATTCCACAACTGGCATAGGCTTCTCAGGGTTAGCCCCAAACCCTTCAAAATCTTTCTTAATTTCCATACTAATTCTCACCCTTTTTACCACAGGGTTGGCACTAGAAGCTTTCTTGGGGCCCATGGTCACTTATTTTCCAGAAACACCACCAAAAACACTGTAATAATACGAAATATTCCGAGTGTATGCTTGGATGTTACCGCGGAGGCTGGCTGGTAAACAATGGGACGGCCGGCACATGTGAGGGCACATTGGACGCGTCTCGGACGAAAATACGTATGCGGGTTTTTAATCGGTATGCGGGGCAAAAATTTTGCGATAAAAGTAATCGTTATGCGGAAAAATCGCTATGCGATGCCATCGTTATGCGGGGGTCCACTGTATTCCACTCATTTTAGTGCTTGCAAGTACTAAATAAGCTACCATGGCTCCAAAGAAAGCTCCTAGTGCCAAGCCTGTGGTAAAGAAGGTGAGAAATACGATTGAATTTAAGAAAAACATCATTGAACAATATGAAAGTGGCACAAGTGCAGCCGAACTGGTCAGGATGTATAAGATACCCTACACAACCATATGTTCCATCATGGCCAAGAAAGAGGAAATCAAGGATGCTGTTGTTGCAAAGGGGGTAAATATGCTGACAAAAATGAGATCACCAGTACTCGAAGATGTTGAGAAGTTATTAATGGTGTGGATAAATGAGAAACAGCTCTCTACACAGTTATTTTGCGAGACAGGACTCCAGTAACTCTCAAGGTGGTCCTAGTGGCATTAAGAAACAGAGAAGAGAAGCAATCCCAGAAAAGCAATTGGTACCTGAGGTGTTGCTGGAAGGGGATTCCCCTTCCAAACTGTAAAAAATCCAATCTCTCTTCTCCTCCAGTCTTCCATACACTAAGAAGAATCTCCAATAAAGGTAAGTGTTATGCTGTTAATGTTTCATTCATCATTTCCCATTGTATTGTTTATGTACTGCATCTATATTTCATGTAAAAAAAATTTTTTGTTTTAATACTTCTGGGTGTCAGGAACGGATTAATTGTATTTACATTATTTCTTATGGGGAAAATTGATTCGAAAATCGTAGATTTCGATAATAGTAGCAACTCCAGGAACGAGGGACCACTGTAGTAGGTTTTGTCAGTGTTAAGTGTAAGTTTATTGGCTGTCATCCAAGTCGATATTTTGATCAGCTCCTCATTCACAGTGGTGTTGAGGGTGGCAAGATTAGGGTGAGAGATGACATAAGTCGTGTCATCAGCAAAGAGAATGGGGTTCAGGTGTTGAGATATGTTTGGGAGATCATTGATGTATATGAGGAAGAGCAGGGGACCAAGGACACTTCCCTGCGGAACTCCAGTATCAAGTTGCCGTGTTGTTGATGCTGTCTTTAATGGTAACATACTGATACCTATTAGTAATGTAAGATTTGAAATATGCAAGCGCATGGCCTCTTATACCGTAATGGTCAAGTTTGTGGAGTAGGATGTCGTGGTCTACTGTGTCAAAAGCTTTTCTTAGGTCAATAAAAATTCCTAGCAGATATTCTTTATTTTCCAATGCTGTGTAAAGCAGATCTAGCATTTTTATGATTTCATAGTTAGTGCTTTTATTTTTCCTGAATCCAAATTGGCAGGGGTTGAGTATGTTTTGTGCCGTTATAAATGAATACAGTCTCCTGTGCACAAGTGTCTTGAAGATTTTGGATAGCAATGGTAAGTTTGATATTGGCCTATAGTTGTTTAAGTCTGTAGGGTCACCACCTTTATGTATTGGTGTAACCCTTGCCATCTTGAGAAGTGTTGGGAAAGTGCTAGTTTCTAGTGACTTGTTAAAAAGTAATGAAATAGCATGCGAAAGGACATGGGCCGCTCGCTTGTACAGTAATGGTGGGACATTAGACAGATTTCCTGAGTTATTTTTAAGTGACTTTATAATCTCGGTGACTTCCATGGGCTCAGTTGGTACAAGATAGAAGGAATTTGGGAAATTCCCATCTAGACAGTCCCTGGCACGGGCATTGGTATGTGGGATTTTACTGGCAAGATTAGATCCTATGGTTGAGAAGAAGTCATTTATCTTGTTAGCTGTGTCAGTGGGATGTAGTGGTGTTTCATGAGGTTTAGTTAGAACAATATTCTTGTTTTTTTTTCAGTTTGTGGGTCCCTAGAATCTGTGAAAGTGTTTTCCAGGTCTTTTTTATATCTCCTCTAGTGTCTGTGAATCTACTGGAGTAGTATAGTTGTTTGGCTTTCTTTATTAATTTGGTGAGAACTGATGAATAGTGTTTAAGAATATCTTTGTGTATTAAGCCCTGTCTATATTGCTTTTCATATTGGTGTTTCTTATCAATGGATTTCAGAATGGTGCTGGTTAGCCATGGGTAAGCAAGCCGTTTATTTGTGATCTGTTTCGTTTTTATAGGACAATGTTTGTTGTATAGTCTAAGTATTTTGTTAAGAAAAATGTCTGTCCAATCGTCAATACCATTGGCCTTGGAGAATTCTGTAGGCCAGTCAACAGTCTCTAGGTCTGGTAGATAAGACATATAGGCAACATTTTGGCAACTTTATTCTGAAACGTTTTGCCTACACAGTAGGCTTCTTCAGTCGAGTACAGAAAGTAGGCAGGAGCAGTAGAGATGATTAGACGATATAATCAGTCCATCACCCTTGAAGTCGTAAATGCTGCCTATGTTTCTTATCTACCAACCTGTCGGTATTGTGTACCATTAGATAATCAGTCTCTAGGTCAGCTGTGAACTTCCTTACTGAGGCCTCGTCATGGAGTCTAAATGAGACTTTGTTGTATTCAAGTGGTGGTTTACTAATGTTTGTCAGGAGGAAGGTAGGGTAGTGGTCTGTAGTGCTGTCTGTGATTATCCCTGATTTAAGGGGAGCTAGTATATTGGTCCACATGTGGTCTATTATGGTTGCACTTGTCTCAGTGAGCCTTGTTGGTTTAGTTATTGTTGGTATGAGAAGTGTGTTGTTCATATTGTTGATGAAATCAGTTACAGGCTGATCATCTGGTAGGCCGAGGTTGATGTAGAAGTCTCCAGGTTCGTTCCGAGGATCAGATTCCTTGGATCAAGAGCCCTCCACGTAAGGGGTGGATATTATAAACCTCAACAACTCTTGCTAAAATAATTTACCTGCTAACTTGGCCTCTAAGTCCCCTTGTTAGAGTTAGAATTATACCTCGACTTCTCAGCATTGTTATTGTTGGGTTGATGGGTTGTGGATGCTACTAGGACCGTATGAACCCTTATTGGTTGGGTTGATGGGTTGTGGATGCTACTAGGACCGTATGAACCCTTATTGGTTGGGTTGATGGGTTGAGGATGCTACATAAATGACCTACCAAATGCTTCGCAACTCAAACCCACACTATTTGCAGATGACACTACATACGTCTTCTCTCACCCGAGCCCAGTCACGCTAGCCAATACTGTAAATACCGAATTACAGAAAATATCTACCTGGATGAGGACTAACAAACTTACACTAAACATTGACAAAACCTACTTCATTCAGTTTGGTAACAGAGCTACAGATGTCCCTCTTAACATAATGATAAATGGATCACCTATCACAAAGCTAACAGAGGGAAAATTCTTAGGAATCCACCTTGATAATAGACTCAAATTTCATACACATATACAACAAATTTCTAAGAAAATTTCCAAGACTGTAGGCATACTATCGAAGATACGGTACTATGTTCCACAGTCAGCCCTCCTGGCCCTATATCACTCTCTTATTTACCCCTATCTCACCTATGGAATTTGTGCATGGGGCTCAACAACAAGTAACCATCTCAGACCACTAATTACCCAACAAAAGGCTGTAGTTAGAATGATAACAAATTCTCACTACAGGCAGCACACTCCACCAATATTCAATACACTAAACCTACTCACCATACAAAACATCCATACTTATTATTGTAAGTAAGTAAGTAAGTAAGTAAGTAAATTTATTCAGGTATACACAATACAGTTACATAGAATTATCATACATAGCAGCATATGTGTAGAGAACCTAGGATAACCCAAAAAAGTCAGACAGAGTGACTTATTTCCATTGGGGTCCTTTATTGCACCTATTACATACATAGAACACTTAACTCTGATATTAACCCTCCCCTCAAACATCTCCTTGCCAACCTCAACAGAACACATGACCATAACACAAGGCACAGATCACTCTTTGATGTTCCTCGTGTCCATCTCACACTATGCAAAAACTCAATGCACATAAAAGGCCCTAAAATCTGGAATTCATTACCTGTAAATATAAAAGAAACACTACCTGTTTATAAATTCAAGTCTCTTCTCAAAGATCACTTACTCACCCAAAACCAAATAAATACTGAATAACTGAACCTTATAAATTGTATATCTTAAATGTTTCTCACAATTATATCACATAAATGTTAAACCTAAAACCCAATCTAACTTTATTATTTTTTAAATACACTACCTAACAGAATACTCCATACGACTGAATGTACAACAATGCAAGCAACCATATGACCTGTCTTTGTAATACTCACTTGTGCTTTATAGTTATCTGTTTACAATAATGTTTTATCACTGATTTCATCATTGCTTAGTTAATCTTAAGTTAATTTTAAGCCAGCCCGTAATGCTATGCATAGTATAAGTGGCTTTGGCATGCTGCTCTTATCTGTATTTTTTTGTACCTCTGTATGTGTGCTCAAATTGTAAATAAATAAATAAATAAATAAATACTAGGACCGTATGAACCCTTATTGGTTGGGTTGATGGGTTGAGGAGGCTTCTAGGACCGTATGAACCCTTATTGTTGGGTTGAGGATGCTACTAGGACCGTATGAACCCTTATTGTTGGGTTGAGGAGGCTTCTAGGACCGTATGAACCCTTATTGGTTGGGTTGATGGGTTGTGGATGCTACTAGGACCGTATGAACCCTTATTGGTTGGGTTGTGGATGCTACTAGGACCGTATGAACCCTTATTGGTTGGGTTGTGGATGCTACTAGGACCGTATGAACCCTTATTGGTTGGGTTGAGGAGGCTTCTAGGACCGTATGAACCCTTATTGGTTGGGTTGTGGATGCTACTAGGACCGTATGAACCCTTATTGGTTGGGTTGATGGGTTGTGGATGCTACTAGGACCGTACGAACCATTATTGGTTGGGTCGGGATGCTTCCAAGACATTATGAAGCCTTACTTGTTGGGTTGAAGGGTTGTGGAGGCTTCTATGACTGCATGAACTGTATTGTTTTAGTTACTGTATTATTATAATAAAAAAGAAGCGCTAAGCCACAAGGGCTATACAGCTAGTTACTGTATGGTGACTTTGTAAATAGTCCAAGTCGGACAGAAACGTCGTCCTCTCTCCTATATGCGAGTTGTTTGTTTATTATTGTAGGGTTAAAAATGTTACTTCAACTTTAGTTCCGTATCTCCTCATTGGGGTTTATAAAATCAATGTTATTTTTTCATCATTGTCAAGATAAGATAAGATTTCGTTCGGATTTTTAACCCCGGAGGGTTAGCCACCCAGGATATATATATATATATATATATATATATATATATATATATATATATATTATATATATATTATATATATATATTATATATATATTATATATATTATTATTATTATAATCAAAAAGAAGCGCTAAGCCACAAGGGCTATACAGCGCTGCAGGGTAGGGAAGGAAGCAAGGGAATTGGATGGCAGAAGGGAGGGGGGATGATCAGCAGGTTACAGAAAACAGCGGGGCAGATATTATATATATATAAATATATATATATATATATATATATATATATATATATATATATATATATATATATATATATACATATATATATATATATATATATATCTTTATTTACTACCCGTACATGTACAAGGTATACAGTCCTAGCTGATAACAATGACATACTACTATATAGAAAGTCCCTTGTTATGCTCCGCATTTCGGGCAAATTAGGTCAGTTTTGTCCCAGGATGCCACCCACACCAGTCCACTAACACCCAGGATGCGACCCACACCAGTCCACTAACACCCAGGATGCGACTTACACCAGTCCACTAACACCCAGGATGCCACCCACATCAGTCCACTAACACCCAGGATGCCACCCACATCAGTCCACTAACACCCAGGATGCCACCCACATCAGTCCACTAACACCCAGGATGCCACCCACACCAGTCCACTAACACCCAGGTACCCATTTTACTGATGGGGAACATAGACAACAGGTGGAAAGAAACACGTCCAATGTTTCTACTCTGGCTGGGAATCGAACCCAGACCCTCACCGTGTGAAGCGAGAGCGTTAACCACCAGGCCACCAGAGCCCCATAACCCAAGAAAGTCAGTGCGTCATCGAGGACTGTAACTTATTTCCATTGTGGTCCTCAATCTTGTCCCCCAGGATGCGACCCACACCAGTCGACTAACACCCAGGTACCTATTTGCTGCTAGGTGAACAGGACAACAGGTGTAAGGAAACGTGTCGAAATGTTTCCACCCGCCGGGAACCGAACCCGGGCCCTCCGTGTGTGAAGCAGGAGCTTTAGCCACCAGGCCACCGGGGTTTATGGGGTTACTGAGTGCTTATACTGTATCATCTGAGGGTTTATGAGGCTATGACAGCTTATACATATTATTATTATAAAAAAAAAAAAAAAAAAAAAAAAAAAAAAAAAAAAAAAAAAAAAAAAAAAAAAAAAAAAAACACTAAGCCACAAGGGCTATACAGCGGCTTATACATAAAAGGGCCCAAAATCTGGAACTCGGCCAGAAATATCCATTACCACTGGCTCAGCATTTTTAAAACTACAGTTAAAAAAAAAAGTTTTATCTCCTTAACCTCTCCCAGCCCATCTGTACAGTCCTTGTGGCTTAGCGCTTCTTTTTGATTTTAATAATAATAATAATATCCCAGCCCATCATATGCAAAATCTATTCAAGCATTTGCTTAATATCATGACCAAAAGTAAAACTTTAAAATCAGTGTATACTTCCTCTCAATATCTGTATTCATCTCAAATATTAATCACTCCATTGTGTCCATCTAAGGTTAATCAAAATTCTACGTCTTCTCAACAAGACTTATTAAAGCCACATAGCATGACCTAATAGAATACCCAATTCTCTTGTATTTATTTTAACTCATCTAAATTATTATTATAATAAAAAAGAAGCGCTAAGCCACAAGGTAACTCATCTAAAGACCCTATGTACTGTTATTACCTTTTTAATCTTGAGTTACTTTTAAATTTGCCCAAATTGCTCTGCATATAAAGGGGCTTTTGGCATGTACACCCAGCTATTATATTCTTTTGTACAAACATGTCAAAAAAAAAAAAAACCATACCATGGGCGGGAATAGAACCCGCAATCTTGAAACTCCAGACCGTCGTGTTAGCCACTGAACCAGCTAGCCACAATAAGATTCATCCAACTAGGCATATTTCTACACCATAGTTGGGCGAATCTTATTGTGGCTAGCTGGTCCAGTGGCTAACGTGACGGTCTGGTGTTTCGAGACTCTCTGATCGCGGGTTCTATCCCCACCCGTGGTATGGTTTGTTTGCAATCATGTCATTACGATTTCATGAGACATATGTCAAAATATTTATTATAGGGTTACTGACATTACTGTAATAAAATAAAGCTCTAAACCAACATGGGCCATGCAGAGAGCTAATGGCAGCTCATGCTGTATTCATTTTAGGGCTTATATTATTATTATTATAATCAAGGGGGATGCGCTAAACCCGGAGGATTATACAGCGCCTGGGGGGGGGTTGTGGAAGGCATTCAGGCTTAATTCGGGGAACTGGAGCACAGATCCAATTCTCTAAATCAAGAGCCCCTCACCAACATCAAGGAACCTTCCTTGAGGGGTTTAGGGCTTATAGAGTTGCATTATAATGAAAAAGAAGCACTAAACCTACAAGTGTCATACAGCACAGCAGGGCAGGGAAGGATGCAGGGATATTGGGTAGCAAGAGAGGGATAATTATTAGGTCATGGAGTGCAGCGGGGCAGTGGATAGTGCAGGGGTAGAGAGTAGCAAGATATTGAGGTAGAAAGGGCTGTGAAGAGTCCTCGAGTCATCATCGTCAGAGTTTGTACAGCGTCATATAGGGTTGTATTATCCTTTGCCTTCTGGTGTCCAAGAAACAAATTACGATAAAAACTAGTCACTAACCCCACAAGGGTCATAAAGCACCGTCCAGGGAACAAAACTTGTCCAAATTGGAAGTAATTTGTGAGGGTATTGTTGGAAAAGAACTATTATTTTAATCATAACAAAGTTCTCAACCCTGGAAAAGGACTAGCAAAACAAGTTTAACATTACGATTAAAACTAAGCGCTAAACCCACATGGGTCATTCAGTGCTGAAAGTGGTCCATGGCCTGGTAGGCAATGTTCTTGCTTCATACACTGAGTGTCTATGGTTTGATCCCCGGCAAGGGTGAAAACATTGGGTGTGTTTCCTTACACCTGTTGTCCTGTTCACCTAGCAAGCAAGTAGGTACCTGGGTGTTAGTGGACTGGTGTGGGTGGCCCGGTGGCCTGTTGGCTAAAGCTCTCACTTCACACACGGAGGGACCGGGTTCGATTCCCGGCAGGTGGAAACATTTCGACACGTTTCCTTACACCTGTTGTCCTGTTCACCTAGCAGCAAATAGATACCTGGGTGTTAGTCGACAGGTGTGGTCGCATCCTGGGGGACAAATTGAGGACCCCAATGGAAATAAGTTAGACAGTCCTTGATGACACACTGACTTTCTTGGGTTATCCTGGGTGGCTAACCCTCCGGGGTTAAAAATCTGAACGAAATCTTATCTTATCCTGGGTGTTAGTGGACTGGTGTGGGTGGCATCCTGGGGTACAAGATTGAAGGACCACAATGGAAAAATGACAGTCCTGGGTAGCTAACACTCTGGGGTTAAAAATCCAATGTCTTATCTTATTATATAGAGGTTACAAATATGTCTGCTATATAGAAGCATGTTATACAAAGGTCCGATACATAGAAGTCTGTTATACAGATGTCTGATATAAAGAGATTCAAGGTTTGTTATACATGGGTCTGTTATATGTAAGTCTATTATACAGAGGGCTATAATGTAGATGTCCATTATATAGAGGTCTGTTATATAAGTTGTTATATAGGGGTCCATTACATAGTAGTCTGTTACACAGATGTCCCTTGTATATCAGTTCACTACATGAGGTAAATTACATAGAAGTACGTTACATATTAAGTCTGTTATATAGAGGTCATTGCTTGATTCAAGAGACCTCCAACAGCATGGGGGCTCTGGTGGCCTGGTGGTTAACGCTCTCGCTTCACACGGCGAGGGCCTGGGTTCGATTCCCAGCCAGAGTAGAAACATTGGGCGTGTTTCTTTCCACCTGTTGTCTATGTTCCCCATCAGTAAAATGGGTGCCTGGATGTTAGTCGACTGGTGTGGGTTGCATCCTGGGACACTGACCTAATTTGCCCGAGATGCTCAGCATAACAAGTGGCTTTCTATATAGTAGTATGTCATTGTTGTCAGCTAGGACTGTATACCATGTACATGTACTTCTGGTAAATAAAGATTATTATTATTATTATGGGGACCACCTTATATGGCAGAGCTGTAAAACTACTCTACACACAAAATAATTCCAATATGAATCCTCCTTATTCTCATTATATTCTTGGGAATATAATAAGTGGCATGAGTTGTATGTAGTTTTGGAATACATAGTCATACCTAGTCTTGGAATACATAGTCATACCTAGTCTTGGAATGCATAGACATACCTAGTCTTGGAATACATAGTCATACCTAGTCTTGGAATGCATAGACATACCTAGTCTTGGAATACATAGTCATACCTAGTCTTGGAATACATAGTCATACCTAGTCTTGGAATACATAGTCATACCTAGTCTTGGAATGCATAGACATACCTAGTCTTGGAATACATAGTCATACCTAGTCTTGGAATGCATAGACATACCTAGTCTTGGAATGCATAGACATACCTAGTCTTGGAATACATAGTCAATCTTGGAATAACCAGACTGCTTTATCAGGTGAATGAATTGCGATCAGCACACTGTACTACCATTCAAGTTTATTGATGTACACACTGGTACATGTTACTGAGCATACACACTAGTAAATGTTAATGAGTGTACACACTAGTACATGTTACTGAGTGTACACACTAGTACATATTACTGAGCATACACACTAGTACATGTTACTGAGTGTACAAACTAGTACAAGTTATTACTGTACACCCTTGCACAAATACAATAATTATTGCATTCACTTTACATAATTTGTATTTTTTTGGGTTACAAAATTCAAACCAAGAATTTTGTTTACAGTTGTGGTTGATAGTGAAAAGAATTTTATCATTATCATATCCATGAGGAAGCGCTAAACTTGTAGGGGTCATAGTGCCTGGGGAATGGGAGGTAATGAGGTTTGATCCAAGGACCGAGTAGCTCCAATTACCCGGATGAAGAGCTCTTCACCAGCACCAGCGCATCCACCTCAAAAGGATGACAAACAGAGAATAATAAGTGAGTGTGTTTTAATGATGCAAATTACAGTATCAACAAGATGTATCCTTATACCCAGGATATATCACCATATACCAAGTATAATAGAGTGTACAGAATATACATATATCAATCCTTAATTATTATAATCATAATTAAGTGCTAAAAACCACAAGGGTCATACAGCACTGATATCAGTCCTTTAACACTGCAATGATCCTCTCTGCTATCCCAACACAATATACAAACTTCAACAATGGAAAGAGGTATAGTACAATTTCAGAAGTCTCAGTGAATACAGAAACAAACTGATGAATTAAATACTTGTACAACACCTGGGTATCCATATTGTGGATATTTTTTCACAATAAAGATAGCCAAGTCTTGAACAAGTGTCGACTGCCCAAACCGTCTATACAGAAACGACTCACCAAACGAGTCGAGCCCATGGTAAGTCATTCCCAGTTGGGTGAATATTTTTAAGCCAGCATGGCGTGGTGGATAACGCACTGGCCTCATAGTTTTACCACTGGCTTGCCATTGGTAGGAACGAATTGTCTGGTGATTTGTTTACAGTCACGTCATTACAATTTCCATAAGCCATTCAAAGTCCAGAATATGCAGACATCAAAATTTGCAGTATAATCGGGCAGATGGTAAAAACTGCCATTAATGTAATGTGAAAAATGGATGTAAATCCTACATGGAGGGAAACTCAAACACCTGGAAGGAAACTTCTATTTACATGGGAGTGCTGAAGAATTTTTCTGAATCTGTAATAGAGTAAACCCTTAATTTACCAGACTAAGGGGGTAAGGGGAGTAGGAGTATGGTAATTGGGGAGGATAGAGATGAGGTTGTTTTGCTGTGACCACAACAATTCTGTAACAATGGACTTTGTCCCTTACCTCTGAGTCAATTGGTTCGGCAGATTTTGTCCCAGGTTTGTGAAGTCTGTTAAATTGAGAGCCATTAAATTGTGGTTTACTCTGAGTGTTTTTGGACAAAAACAATTTTGACACTATTGTATGCTTTTTTGAATATAATTTTTTTAACACAATGGCTATCTCCCACCAAGCCAGGGTGAGCCGAAAAAGAAGAAACATTTTTGTTTTATGTTGAGTAATATATACAGGAGAAGGGGTTACTAGCCCCTTGTTCCCGCATTTTAGTCACCTCTTACGACACACTTGGCTTGAGGAGGAAGACTTCGTCTGCACTTCTCAATTTTGAATTATTATTATTATTAGTTATTACACTTCCCACCAAGTTTGGGTGAGCCCATGAAAATGAAATGCATTCATCGTCATTCACTAAATCACTGTCTTCCCAGGAGAATGCTGACATATTTCAAATGGTCATCAGAGCTACAATGTCCTCGCCCATTCTTCAGAGTGCAGGTACTGTACTTCCCACCTCCAGAACTGTAACATCCTCACTCATCCTTCAGAGTGCAGGCACTGTATTTCCCACCTCCAGCACTGTAACATCCTCACCCATCCTTCAGAGTGCAGGCACTGTACTTCCCACCTCCAGCACTGTAACATCCTCACCCATCCTTCAGAGTGCAGGCACTGTACTTCCCACCTCCAGAACTGTAATGTCCTCACCCATCCTTCAGAGTGCAGGCACTGTACTTCCCATCTCCAGCACTGTAACATCCTCACCCATCCTTCAGAGTGCAGGTACTGTACTTCCCACCTAGAGCACTGTAACGTCCTCACCCATCCTTCAGAGTGCAGGTACTGCAGGTACCGAAACATCGTCGTAAGCTTCTCTCTTTTATGTGCGGGTTATTTGTGTACTCTACTTCCCACCTACAGCACTGTAATGTCCTCACTCATCCTTCAGAGTGCAGGCACTGTACTTCCCACCTCCAGAACTGTAATGTCCTCATGCATCCTTCAGAGGGCAGGCACTGTACTTCCCACCTCCAGCACTGTAACATCCTCACCCATCCTTCAGAGTGCAGGTACTGTACTTCCCATCTCCAGCACTGTAACATCCTCACCCATCCTTCAGAGTGCAGGTACTGTACTTCCCACCTCCAGTACTGTAATGTCCTCACCCATCCTTCAGAGTGCAGGCACTGTATTTCCCACCTCCAGCACTGTAACATCCTCACTCATCCTTCAGAGTGCAGGTACTGTACTTCCCACCTCCAGTACTGTAATGTCCTCACCCATCCTTCAGAGTGCAGGCACTGTATTTCCCACCTACAGCACTGTAACATCCTCACTCATCCTTCAGAGTGCAGGTACTGTACTTCCCATCTCCAGCACTGTAACATCCTCACCCATCCTTCAGAGTGCAGGTACTGTACTTCCCATGTCCAGCACTGTAACATCCTCACCCATCCTTCAGAGTGCAGGTACTGTACTTCCCATCTCCAGGACTCAAGATTATTATTATTATTATTATTAATGTTTGTTGTGCATATTCATGTCTTTCTCCGCTCTATAATAAATTTATTTCCCATCCAAGTAGAATTTACTGCTTCACATTCTTAGTGTTCAAGGAATATATTGATAAAAAGCTTCTTCTTATTTTCTGTAATGTTTAACACACTAAAGTTGCATATAATACAACAGCAATCAATGTACTATTATATATTACAGTACTGTGGTACATTTACAAAATCTTGCCCTCAGTGAAAAATGGTTAACAAAATAAACTAACATTTGTACTATATAGTCTAGAATTATTATTCAAAATAAGAATACGTATATATACATACACAGAGATAACCATGTTTTGCAATCTACTTCAGCCTAGTGTCTGTGGAAATTGGCCCCATTATGTTTGCAAAACAGTCAATTTTACATTATTATTATTACAATTGGAACTAAGTGCTAAACCCTCAAGAGTCCCTTAACCCCTAGAGCGTTCTGTCATTGAAATTATATGAAGAATTTGGACGTGTTTCTAGGATGCTGTAGACTGGTCTTTTCTAAGATTTTGCAAGGCCTTTTCACAATGACTTTCTGCCTTAACTTTCATAGTTTTTAGGAATTTATCAAAACGAGTCTAAACAGCCAGTATTCCTACTTACAAGTGATTGGCAAAACTGGGAAATACATACCCTTTTCCCAAGTCTTGAACTACACAGTTTCCCAGGTCAACTTCTCACTCCCCTTGGGAAGGAGATAGGGCTCTGTGCTTGGTTGAGGACGATGCATTGTTTCCCCTATTGGCTAGAGGCAATGTCCCTGATTTCTTGTGCCCTAACTCGATTCTAGAACCTTGTAAAGTCATGCTAGATGTGGGCCCTGTATGGGCCCTTTGAACGCTAAAGGGTTAATGGGCCGAAGTGACATCATCTATAATTATATTTGACAAAGCTATGGGAGAACATTTCATTATTCACATCAGTAAAATTTGAAAACTAATAATACACTTTTCCTCCATTATTCAATTACATTATTATTACAGGTGATCCTCGACTAACGATGGAGTTGTGTTCCAATGAACCCATTGTAAAAAATATCCTAAGTCGAATATGAATGTGCTATGATAAATAAGTAAATAAATAACTACTGTCAATACTGAAAAGTAAATAAATGGATACAAATTTATCCTATCAATAAATGTACATTACAAAAAAAAAGTTTTACAGTTTTATTGCATCATCGTAAAGTCAAAATATCTTAATTCGAACTATCGTAAAGCTAGGAGCATCTGTACATTTATATGGGGAAAGACCTACTGACCTGTAGGGTCATACAGCACCTTACGGGTAATGAGGTTTGAGGGATGGGAAGGGTAGCTCTAGTTCCTTGTATCAAGAGCTCCTTACCAACATCAAGGTTCCCCCCTCAAAATTTTTTTTTATTTAATCATAAAAGATTTTTCTACCTATGCATTTTATAAGAGCACATAGTAATGGAAAACAAGAATATACCATAACAAAAATAAACAAAGAACATAACTAACGAAATTGTAGTAACATGATTGTGAATACAAACCAGGGAACAGGTGGGACTGGAACCAATGGTCTGGAGTTTTAGATCTCCCTCTCTATTGGTTAAAATCCCGCCTGTTCTGTGGTTTGTTAGTAGTAATGTCTTCTACAGCTGTACTTCCACAATTGTTGAACATACAGTGGACCCCCGGTTAACGATATTTTTTCATTCCAGAAGTATGTTCAGGTGCCAGTACTGACCGAATTTGTTCCCATAAGGAATATTGTGAAGTAGATTAGTCCATTTCAGACCCCCAAACATACACGTACAAACGCACTTACATAAATACACTTACATAATTGGTCGCATTGGGAGGTGATCGTTATCCGGGGGTCCACTGTATAAGTGAAAAATAATAAACAGTGAATAAGTGTTTAACCACTTAACTGTGGCAAGTGGGCAAAACAAAAGCCCTGCGGGCATGTCAAGATTTTGAAGAAAAAAAAATATATTTCTTACAGTTCAATAGAGTTCATTTTTTCTGAATCAAATAAGACTAAAATGAGCGGAATCTGATAAAAATTTAGAATTTTATGGGGTGTTAGATTTTTCAAATACAATATGAATAGATGAAAAAAACTGAGTTATCCTGAGGTAAAAATATTGGCAGGAGGTAGATTTGTGGGTATTATGTATTATTAGAAAAAAATTATAATTAACAAGTATTACAATTAGCACAATTGACAATTTCAAGTGTATTGATACTTTAAATTAATTTAGTGATTTTAACCCTTTCAGGGTCGCCAGGCCCTCTCAGAGACTTGTTCTCAGGGTCGCCAAAATTTAAAAAAAAAAAATCTAATGAAAAGATACTTTTTTTTCTAAACATTATAGACTAAACAAAAAATTTTTACCCTCAATACTTACCGAGATATGGAGGCATGAAGTTGACAGAAAATGTCCCCTATATGGTAACATCGCCGACTGCCATCACCCGGTATTACTTTATTTTCTTTTTTAGGTACTATTTTCTATTATTTTTTAACTTTTTTTTCCAAGTAACTTTTATGGCCTGTGAGACCAATATGAGTACTATTTTATAAGTTTTTTCTCTTTATTTACTGCACAAACTCTGTTGTCTTTATATTGTTTATTATTGTTTACACACACAAATGAAATAAAATGTTGTTTATTGCTACTTTTCTATATTTTATATACACATATACATAAGAACATAAGAATGTAGGAACACTGCAGAAGGCCTACTGGCCCATACGAGGCAGGTCCTTATCAAAACGACATCTACCTAAAGCTACTCAAGAAATAACTCCCGTACCCCTTGACACCAATCAAACCCAGCCCCTCCCACTCATATATTTGTCCAGTCTCTTCTTAAAGCTACCCAAGGTCCTAGCCTCTATCACCCCACTGGGAAGACTGTTCCACGCATCTACAACTCTGTTAGAAAACAGTACTTACCTATGTCCTTTCTAAATCTAAATTTATCCAACTTAAATCCATTATTCCTGGTTCTTACCTGGTTCGACACCCTCAGTACTTTATTAATGTCTCCCTTGTTTATGCCCGTCATCCACTTATACACTTCAATGATATCTCCCCTCATTCTACGCCTCTCCAGAGAGTGGAGATTTAAGGCTTTAAGTCTATCTTCATACGGGAGGTTCCTTACACAGTAAGAGGGAATATTTCTAATAGTTCTGCAGCCTGTGGAAGTCTTTGAAATATGGTGTCATGCACAGTGGTGTTTTACACTCCTTACATATAAAGCGAGTGTCTCTGCATTATTGTGGGCATTTTTTTGTATGTGCACAGACGTAACACCTCTTCTGAGCCTTTTTCTTGAAAGCAGTAGCAGGCAGTTTTACTAGGAAGTGATCACCATGCTTCAGACAAGCAGGTAGTTGTTGATAATTTGGTGGGCGGTCTATTGTAGGTGTTGTTCCTTGGTACTTGAATACTATTTGTCTGATGACAGACAAACAGAACTTGCCATATGGTGGTTTGTTTCTGGTCCTCATCTTATAAATATTATAAGCATTGAGCATGGAAATGTCCAGAAGATGGAAAAAGAGTTTTATGTACCACTTATAACACTTGCAAACACAATCAGCAAACCCAATGTGTATGTCACATTTGTCCACTGAGCACATATTGAGGGTGTAATCAATCACAGCTGCAGGTTTTAGAATGGGTTCATTGCTTTCTCTATGCTGCCTGCCAGTGTCTGCCATTTCATTAGGGTGAACTGATGACAACAGTGTGACATCTTGTTTGTCATGACACCAAAATGCCATGATGTCATTGGCAGCAAACACCTACACCACACCTCTACGAGTGCCAGCGTCAAACCTGGGCATATGTTTACGATTTGCACGTACTGTGCCACACACATCTGTCATGTTCACTCGCAAAAAATCACTGAGTGAGGGGCTTGTGTACCAGTTATCAGTATATAATATATGCCCCTTACCAAAGTATGGTTCTATCATATTTCTAACCACATCACCAGAGATGCCCAATAACTTCCTGGCCTTTTGCAATGTATAACTTAGAGTGTACACAATAATATCCAATACCAGACCACTGTAACAATCACAAAGCACAAACAACTTTATACCAAAGTGTTTCCTCTTGCTTGGTATGCACTGCTTGACAGGGAGTCTTCCTTTGAACAGAATCAAAGACTCATCAATTACAAGCTTCCTGAAGGGATAAAAGTACATACTGAATTTCTCTTTCAAATACACAAACACATTTCTAATCTTATATAACCTGTCGTTTCTGTCAGGCCTGGTTTTGTCTGAGAAGTGAAGCATACGTATTAGTAGAACAGAAAGATTCACTCCCATTATCACTGAAACCTAGGGTTGCAATCAGGCGGTCTGTTGACCAGTATGATTTCACAGTGTGCTTATACACATGTGACATAAGCATTATTGAGGCAAAGAAAAGATACATCTCAGCCACAGTTGTCTCCTTCCACTGGTGTAGACGTGATTTTGGTGAAAGAATTGTGTTTGCCATGGTGTACTCATAGTATCTGTTGCTTTCCCTTACAGTAACTTCCATCAGGGGTTCGTCAAAGAATAACTCGAAACATTCCAGTTCAGTGGCATTGTTTCCCAGGGTACGACATGGCCGTATTCCACTTTGGCTTTCATCAAACTGGTGGGGATTTGGAACAAAATTGACAGCTTCCTGCCAATTCCAGGTGCAGTCTGCTGGTGGGTACTGGATATTGACAGGTGGTTGTGGATGTGGAGTTTGTGGTTGTGGAGGCTGGTGTGGTGGGTGGGTGGGGGATGGTGGCCTTTGTTGTAGCTCAGCTGAGGCAGCGGCGTGGGTGGCAGCATGGCCCACTGCTGGTGCCTCACGGCCGGCACCACCACTATCGCCACCATGCACGTTTTCCATCCCAATTGCAACACTATCATGGTCATTTTCACTGTCTGTTCCTGTTGTACAGCCATGGGATGTACTCCTAGATGTGCTCCTTTCCCTTGGAATAGCATATGGCACACTACCAGAGCGCATATATCATCATATATACTGATGCTTCACTGGAGAATATTCCACTTCACTATCACTATTGGAACTGGTTTCAAGAGCTTGTAGTTCATATTCACTATCACTATCATCACCAATGCTCACATCTGAGTCCGGGATTTGGGAAAATAGGAGTTTCCTCTTTGATTCTGGTACAACTGAACGTGAACAAGACGGCCCAGCAGCAGAGGTGGAAGGCTGAGGGTCGTCTGGGTTTTCCTCACTATTACCGATATTATAATAATACCTTTATTTACTACAAGTACATGCACAAGGTATACAGTCCTAGCTGACAACAATGACATACTACTATATAGAAAGCCCCTTGTTATGCTCCGCATGTCGGGCAAATTAGGTCAGTGTCCCAGGATGCGACCCACACCAGTCGACTGACACCCAGGTACCCATTTTACTGATGGGAAACATAGACAACAGGTGGAAAGAAACACTCCCAATGTTTCTACTCTGGCTGGGAATCGAACCCAGGCCCTTGCCGTGTGAAGCGAGAGCGTTAGCCACCAGGCTACCAGAGCCTGTCATTATGGTCATTACTTTCGGTCACAACCTCACCAAAACCTTGAAACTCATCTTCACTGGCACTTCCATCTGTATTAGAACTGTCACTGGGGAACAAAAGTGTCCCAATTCACCAAGGAGTGAGGAGCTTCTTACTGCGAGGCATGGTGAACAAGGTCTACTAAAATGGCGTTCCCACAATGTGCCACTGGGTCCCAGATTTTTTTTCTACCATGCACACCGACCACACACACCCATTCTCTCACATCTAGGCCTTGCAGCCTTTTCCCGCGAGATTTGAAGGCGCTAGAATTTATGCGTACTAGTACGTCAAAAACCCTGGCACATAAGCCGTACTAGTACGGCTGAAACCCTGAAAGGGTTAAAGTTACGTAATTGGGATCTGAGTACAGTGAAACCTCGGTTTTTGTATGCTCTAGTTGGAGAAAATTCTTGGAGAAAATTATTTATAATATGTATTTTTTGTTAATATTTTTGGGTGTCTGGAACGGAACCAATTAATCCATTCCAGACACCCAAAAATATTAACCAAAAATACATTTTATTGAGAATTTTCTCTAATTATAAGGCATACGAAAACTGAGGTTTCACTGTAGTTTCAAACTGTTTCTGTGATGGATACAATACCTGTCAGCAGACACCTATCAACACACCAGTGGTGAACCTGAACACCATCACGAGCATCCTGCCCTATGTGTGGCTTATTTGTGAATACAGGTGTTCCTCAACTTAAGATATTTTGACTATATGATGGTGAAAAAGAGTGAAGGAAGCAAGTCTGTAACTTATATTCATTGTTTACTTTTCTATACTGGTATTTATTTACTGTAATTATTTATTTAGTTAGTTATTCAGTAACAGTATTTATTTATTTACTTATTTAGCACATCAAATTCATATTCGACTTATGATATTTTCAGCTTAAGATGGGTTCGTCAGAACATAACCCCATCGTAGTAGTAATATTTTGAGATTAAATAGAGGCATGCTAGTCACCTGCTGACTCTGTTTTTGGTGGCTAAAGCGTTGTGTTACTTTCTCTTCCATTAAACATGACATTGATGGCTCTTTATTATTATAATCAAAACTAAGTGGTAAACCACCAGGGTCATACAACATTGGCTCCTGATGCATTTATCATACAAAATGAAAGCTATACAGGCAATTTAGATATGTATTGAAGAGCTAGATATAGAAATCTCAACATTGCTGGGAGCCAAAGCTAGAGTCTGCAATTACAGTGGACCCCCGCTTAACGATCACCTCCAAATGCGACCAATTATGTAAGTGTATTTATGTAAGTGCGTTTGTACGTGTATGTTTGGGGGTCTGAAATGGACTAATCTACTTCACAATATTCCTTATGGGAAAAAATTCGGTCAGTGCTGGCACCTGAACATACTACTGGAATGAAAAAAGTTCGTTAACCGGGGGTCTACTGTATCTCTACTCTCCCAGACACAGCTTCCCACAACATTTTAGGTAGTTATCTTTTCTTGGTTATCACTCCAGATGCATTCATCTTCAGTATATGTTTGTTTGGTATCACTGTGCTGAGATCCTATATCTTTAGTACAATTTATTAAGGAAATGCAACTTTCATTTTTATGTCACAGAATAGTTGAGAAGCTCAGCTGATGGTGACTCACATTTCTGTATTATCCTTCTTCTTACCTTCACCTTTATCAAAGGTATTTGTCTTTGGTATAAAAGGGCCCCGCTTATACAGCAGGTTAGGTTCTGGGCTACTATAGGGCCCCGCTTATACAGCAGGTTAGGTTCTGGGCTACTATAGGGCCCTGCTTATACAGCAGGTTAGGTTCTGGGCTACTATAGGGCCCCGCTTATACAGCAGGTTAGGTTCTGGGCTACTATAGGGCCCTGCTTATACAGCAGGTTAGGTTCTGGGCTACTATAGGGCCCCGCTTATACAGCAGGTTAGGTTCTGGGCTACTATAGGGCCCCGCTTATACAGCAGGTTAGGGTCTGGGCTACTATAGGGCCCCGCTTATACAGCAGGTTAAGTTGCGGGCTACTAAAGAGCCCTGCTTATACAGCAGGTTATGTTCTGGGCTACTGTAGGGCCCCACTTACATAGCAGGTTAAGTTCCAGGCTACTGTAAGGCCCTGCTTATGTATCAGATTAGATTCTGGGCTACTGAGGGCCCTCCTTATACAGCAGGTTAGGTTCCAGGCTACTGTAGGGCCCAGCTTATACAGCAGGTGAGGTTCTGGGCTACTACTGTAAAGTGAAACACAGCATTTTTTCAATTTCAATTGCATATAAAAGTCTGATAATACGTTTATGCTATCATATATTAAGTGAGCAACAGATTAGCTAATTTAGAGATGTATGGAATGTAACCCTACTTTTCCCATATGTTCTTCAATTAGAGATGTACGGAATGTAACCCTATTTTTCCCATATGTTCTTCAATTTAGAGATGTACGGAATGTAACCCTACTTTCTTGTACGTTCTTCAATTCTGACAAAGATATTTTCATAAGGTAACAGTTATCAAAAACATAACCCCCTGAGTTATAAGAGGTTTTACTATATATTCATATTTAAGCACTAAACCCACAAGTCATACAGCATCGGAGTAACAGGGAAAGATAGAAGAGCAGGAGGGCAGCCCTAATTCTTTTAAGAGCCATTCACTATCGTCGAGGTACCTGTATGAAGCTAATCTATGAGTCCTGAGTCTTGCCTTGGTGGGAGACAATCCATGTGTTTTAAAAAATAGAACTAAATTTTGACCAAAAATATGGTATAATGAAACTTAATGTTGATAAGTGAATGCAAACCATGGTACGGGTGGGATTAGAACCCATGGCAAGTGGGAGATAAAAGTCCAGGCCAGTGTATAAGTCACTGGTCCAGCGACTTAAGCATTGATCTAGATTTTTACAACTCACCTGCCATGGGTTCTAACCCCACCAGTAAAGTCATATACAAACAAGTGAATTCTCAAAGCAGTCAGTTCTGATCCAAGAAAGTGAAACACAGATAAAGATCCACAGGGGTCATACACCACCTGGGGAATGAGAGGTAATCAGGTTTGATCCAAGGAAAGGGAGAGTAGCTCTAACTCCTCAGATCGAGAGACCTTACCCAGCACCAAAACAATACTTTTGAAGGGTCGAGGTGCAGTAAGTGGGATAACAACTTATACAACATACAATGCATACAATAATATACAACATACAATGCATGCAGCAACAATTTACAACACAACAACAATATACAGTAAGTTACAACATGTACGTATAGTAGTGCTAATGTATTTATTAATGATTTTGATTTTAGGATTTATAAAAATGTATAATACAGCCTCTCCTTACTTAGCGACATACTCGTTTACCGACGACTTGGACTTACTATGAGCTCTCTGACCAGTATGCATACCTAAATGATGTATATTAAAGCTGATTTCCTTTATTCTGTTTATTACAATATATAGTACCCTACTGTATAAACATTTAAAAATATGCTAAAAATGTTATAAATGGTGCAAGGGTGACATTAAATCAATATTAAAGATGGCTGACATTAACCCATTTCCATTATAGTATGCTCTTTGTTTAGCGACGAATTCATTTATCAACGTGGTATTAGGAATGGAACTCCATTGTTATGTGAGGAGAGGCTGTATACAGCCTAGCCTGGGTGTCATTCATAATGATAAGCTATACATAGCCTGGGATTCATAATGACAGGTTACATATAGCAATGACGTACTATTACATACATCATTTACAATTTATTTATTTTATTTATTTTGAAATTTAAGCATACATACAGAGGTACAAAAAAAAAATACAGGTAAGAGCAGCATGCCAAAGCCACTTATATGCATAGCATTACGGGCTGGCTTAAAATTAATTTAAGATTAACTAAGCAATGATGAAATCAGTGATAAGACATTATTGTAAACAGATAACTATAAAGCACAAATGAGTATTACAAAGACAGCTCATATGGTTGCATGCATTGTTGTTCATTCAGTAGAATGGAGTATTCTGTTAGGTAGTGTATTTAAAAAAAATAACAAAGTTAGATTGGGTCCTAGGTTTAACATTTATGTGATATAATTGTGAGTAACATTTTGGATATACAATTTATAAGGTTCAGTTATTCAGTATTTATTTGGTTTTGAGTAAGTGAACTTTGAGAAGAGACTTGAATTTGTAAACAGGTAGTGTTTCTTTTATATTTACAGGTAATGAATTCCAGATTTTAGGGCCTTTTATGTGCATTGAGTTTTTGCATAGCGTGAGATGGACACGAGGAACATCAAAGAGTGATCTGTGCCTTGTGTTATGGTCATGTGTTCTGTTGAGGTTGGCAAGGAGATGTTTGAGGGGAGGGTTAATATCAGAGTTAAGTGTTCTATGTATGTAATAGGTGCAATAATAAGTATGGATGTTTTGTATGGTGAGTAGGTTGAGTGTTTTGAATATTGGTGGAGTGTGTTGCCTGTAGTGAGAATTTGTTATCATTCTAACTGCAGCCTTTTGTTGGGTAATTAGTGGTCTGAGATGGTTAATTGTTGTTGAGCCCCATGCACAAATTCCATAGGTGAGATAGGGGTAAATAAGAGAGTGATAAAGGGCCAGGAGGGCTGACTGTGGAACATAGTACCGTATCTTCGATAGTATGCCTACAGTCTTGGAAATTTTCTTAAGAAATTTGTTGTACATGTGTATGAAATTTGAGTCTATTATCGAGGTGGATTCCTAAGAATTTTCCCTCTGTTAGCTTTGTGATAGGTGATCCGTTTATCGTTATGTTAAGAGGTACATCTGTAGCTCTGTTACCAAACTGAATGAAGTAGGTTTTGTCATGTTTAGTGTAAGTTTGTTAGTCCTCATCCAGGTAGATATTTTCTGTAATTCAGTGTTTACAGTATTGGCTAGCGTGACTGGGCTCGGGTGAGAGAAAACGTATGTAGTGTCATCTGCAAAAAGTGTGGGTTTGAATAATTGCGAAGCATTTGGTAGGTCATTTATGTATAGGAGAAAGAGAAGAGGGCTAAGGACACTTCCCTGTGGGACACCAACTGTAATTGGTTGTGCGGAAGAGTTTGCCCCATTTGCGTACACATATTGGCTTCTGTTGCTGAGGTAAGACTTGAGGTAGTTGAGGGAGTGCCCTCTAATACCATAGTGTGACAATTTTACGTGGAGCAAGTCATGGTCAACTGTATCAAAAGCTTTATGTAAGTCAATGAAGATCCCCAGTGGGACTTCTTTTTTCTCTATTGCATTGTATATATGTTCTAGCATGTGTATAATAGCATCATTAGTATTTTTATTAGGCCTGAATCCAAATTGGCAGGGGTTGAGAATGTTTTGGGAGATGAGGTAGGAGTAGATTCGTTTATGAATTAATTTTTCGAAGATTTTTGAGAGAGGGTGTAAATTGGATATTGGCCTATAGTTATTCAACTCTGTTTGGTCTCCTCCTTTATGGGAATTAACACACAGCAATGAGTAGCTTATGACTGTATACATAGCAATGTGTAGCCTACTATGGTATACATAGCAATGTGTAGCCTACTATGGTATACATAGCAATGTGTAGCCTACTATGGTATACATAGCAATGTGTAGCCTAGGCTTTAATTCACATTCATAAATTTAATAAAAAATCTAAATGTTACACCAGAAACTACTTATATATTCATGTTTACATCTAAAAACCCAACCAAATGGAAAAAATATGGCTGTCAAAATAATCAACTGATAACTACCATATAACTGCTCTACCCACAACACACAAGGGATGGATTGGTTTTGTGTTTGTAGAGAATAAAGAAGAGTGCAATATATGGCAGGATGATTGTTTGGCAAGAAAAAAAAAGCAGGTTGCTGTTAATATTAAGCAGAAAGAATAAGTTTATTTAGGTACAGGTACACATAAATACAGTTACACAAATTATCATACATAGTAATGTGTGTAAATTACCTACCAGGATAACCCCCCCAAAAAGTCATTGATTTATTTCTGCCAAGGACATATCAATGTGTGTCTGCAGAGATTAGTTTCAAGTATATTAATATTGATGCATCAACTGTGCATTATTGCTGCCTAGAGAGAACAATTGCACAAATTATTCTGACACTGCATCAGAGAACACTGTAATGCAAAGAAAATATCAATTTAAATCTGTAGGATGTTTGGCATGAGAGATAGACAGAGATGCTCAGAGGTGACTCTCTAGTACTCAAGAATTTCTTTACTGTTATGCTGTAAGTTTTCAGTCAACAATATGCTTTGGCTATGTTACATGGTTATTCTTAACCCATACTCACACAAAACAAATTAGATGTGAGGAGGGAGGGAGGGAGGAGAGGAAAGGGAGGGAAAGAGGGAGGGAAGGGAGGGAAAGAGGGAGGGAAGGGAGGGAAAGAGGGAGGGAGGGAATGTGCTCAATAGGTGACATAACAATGGTGACACCATATTTGTTGACACAAATTACAGTGAAAGATCAAGGAGAGAGTTGCCTTGATACTGATGATGGGCTATTGATCCATGAAATTGGTGCTACCCTCTCCTTCCTTTGATTAAATCTAATTGCTTTCCATGTCCCAGGCACTGTATGACCCTTACTTGTTTAGTGCTACCCCATGAATACAAAAAATAAATATCAGTTGGAAAAATACCCAGACATATTTTATAGATAAACAACATTAGTTTGCAAAACCTGAATTTTGACAACGGCTCATATATGCAGTAGTACACTTACATGTTAATGCACCAATCGTAAACAAGCAATACAAGGTGCAAAGCAACCACGGGGGGAGTTGAATGATAGCTCTAGGCCTTTTGTATTGCAGTTAACACATCAGGAGCTTGCAGTATTGCAGAAATGAATAAGAAGTCCCAGCAGATTAGTTCAGAGGAATGTTTTAGAATGTTCACCTGAACTAATCTCCTAGGACTTCTTCCTCATTTCTGGAACACAGCAAGCTCCTGATGTGTTAACTGCAATACGAAAGGCTTAGAACTATCATTCAACTCCCCCTGTGGTTGTTTTACATATTAATGTGAGCAAGAGAATCTTAATATACTACTTGGTGGTATAATTTTATACCAGGCAGATAACCTGCCATCACATCTAATAATTTTTTTTTTTAACATGTTGGCCGTTTCCTACCAAGGCAGGGTGACCCAAAAAAGAAACACTTTCACCATCCTTCATTCCATCACTGTCTTGCCAGAAGCATGCCAATACTACTGTTCAAAAACTGCAACATATCTCCACCTGTCCTCCATATCTAATGATGTAACATTTAATGTTCTAGAGAGTAGACCACTAGCCCAGCACAAGGCCTCACTCAGAGAACCAAAATCTCCAATAAGTATACCTGGAGAGGGTTTCGGGGCTCAACGCCCCCACAGCCCGGGCTGTGATCAGGCCTCATGGTGGATCAGGGTCTGATCAACCAGGCTGTTACTGTTGGCTGCATGAGTGGGTCATTTCATGAATAACACCCACATCAGAAGACCAGCAAGCTACCAGAAACATTTGATCATATGACCTAAAGCTTCATTAGCTGTTTATTATATGACTAACACCCATGTCATCAAATTTATTTTATTTTATTTTGACAAAATACAATACTACCATGTGAAAATCTTATTTTTTTTACACTTTGAGCATTTTACATTGAACATTTTGACTCCAAGTTCATGAACTGCTTTAGATACAATCCACGTGGAATATTCGGAGCCCAAATGTATACATAATTCCTTATTTTATCCATCCTGAATCATGTCAACTTTCAAAGTAAAAAATCACAATACCATGGCAGGCACAATTCATTATATAGGTAGAATTACTAACAATATGTTAATAAAAGGATATATGTTCAACTACAGTAGAATCCCCGTATCCAGGGATTCGGTATCCACGGTTTCAGTTATCCACAGTTTACTGTGACCCAAAAATAACTCTTAATTTTGCATAATAATGGTCCCAGAGCACAAAAGTAGAGAAGTTGGCAGTTGTTCAATGCCTAAGAGAAGCAGCGAAGTGCTTCTCACCAGTGAAAAATGACAATTCTCCACTTACTGCGCATAATTTATCAATTAAACTTTATAATAGGTATGTATAAAATTTACATATAGGGTTTGCTACTATCCACGGTTTCGGTATCCATGGCAGGTTCTTGAAACATATCCCCTGTGGATACAGGGGTCCTACTGTAATAAGACATTTTATTGCGGCAGTGTTTTACTCTCCAGGAGCTTTGTCACTCTGAAATGTCTTGACAAAGCTCCTGAAGAGTGAAACATTGCAAAAATAAATTGTCACATTAGTTGTACTTGTGTCCTTTTACCTAACAATTCATAATTAACCCAAAATACAATCAGGAGACTTTAGACAATGTTTTGCTCCAGGAACAAAAAACAAACACCAGCAGGAAAATACAGTGGAACCTCAGTACTCGAACAACTCCCTACTCGGACAAAGCTCAGCACTTGACCAAACAAACATAATCTGCCAGAACTTCGCTGTAAACTATTTCGTGTTTCTTCACATTTTTGGGTGTTTTTTATATTATTTGTATAATATAATATTATTATTATTATAATAAAAAAGAAGCGCTAAGCCACAAGGGCTAGTATAATATAATAATAAGTCACATGGGGCCTATGAAGATTAGTGATAACAGCCAACCAAAAAGAAAATTGGTTGAGAAGAATTTGTTCGAATCTCAAATGGATTGGCACTTGAACAGCCTTCTGGAATGAATTAAGTTCGAGGACTGAGGTTCCACTGTACCAGGTTATAGTTCAACAACATTGGTTGGTCCAGGACTAATTAAAACATCGCCTGACGTTTCCTCTCCAAAGAGCGGGGTTACGTGAGCATAATTTTTTCTATGACATCGGAAGGATTGCTTTATTGAAGCTTATTTATTGTCATTCGGTAGACAGACAAAAACAAATTATTACCAAAACTGACACTGGGGTTTTAACATTAAAATGGCTGCCAAGATGTTACACCGACTTAAATGGCAATCAAGGGAGTTACACTGCTCAACATGGCCACCAAGGAATTATATTGGCCAATAGATTAAACTGCCTAAAATGGCCACCACGAAGTTACACTGCTCAAAATGGCCACACAGGAATTTACAGCGCCCAAAATGGCCACCAGGAAGTTACATTGCTCTAGCCTCCAGGGAGGCAACACTGCTCAATATGACCACAAGAGGGCTACACTGCCCAAAACAGCCACTAGAGGATTCAGACTGCCCAAAATAGCCACTAGGGGATTCAAACTACCCAAAATGGCTACCAGAGGGCTACACTGCCCAAAATGGCCACTAAGGTATTCAAACTGCCAAAAATAGCCACTAGGGGATTCAAAGTGCCCAAAAAAACAACTAAGGAGTTACACTGGTGTACACAAGATGATCACTAAGCAATGATCTACACTTTTTGTGCAAGCATACATAAATTATTTACCAAATTATGATGGTATACATTACTAATAACTTGACGAATAAGACACTTGTTCAACACTTAGGCATCTTTCTTGGGGAAGTGTTTCACCTACACAATAAGCCTTTTTTAGTTGAAAAGAGACATACAGGTAGTCCTTAACTAATGAAGGGGGTTACGTTCCGACAAACCCATCGTAAGTCAAAAATATTTCAAGCTGAATATGAATCGTCTTCTTTCAACAAACCAGCTGTATCCCACCAAGGCAGGGTGACCCAAAAAGAAAACAAAAGTTGCTCTTTTGAACTTTAGTAATGTATACAGGAGAAGGAGTTACTAGCCCCTTGCTCTTGGTTGAACATGAATATGATATGCTAAATAAATAACTATTCTCCATGCAAGAGTGAAAAAGATGCCTTCAAATACAAATTTTATTTCTTTGCAAAGGTTACAATGTGTGACTTACTTTTCAAAAAGTGTTGTTAAGTACTAAGAAAGCCACTAACATGCCAGGGCATTTCAGGCAAACATGCGTGCCATAAGAGGCAACTAAAATGTCAGGCGCAAGGTGCTAGTAACCCCTTCTCCAGTATAATTTACTAAATTTAAAAAAGAAAACCTTTCGTTCTCTTTAAATCACCCTGCCTCGGTGGGATGCAGCTGGCGTGTTGAAAGAAATAAATAACTACTGCCATTGAATAACTAAATAAATAATTACTGTAACTAACTAAATACGTACCAGTATTGATGAGTAAATAACTGAATACAAGTTACGGACTTGCCACCTTCATGCCGGGTAATTACCCTAAGTTTCATCTCCAAATTGCTTTTGCACCATTGTAAAGTCGAAATATCTTAAGTTGAACCATTGTAAGTCAAGGAGCCCCTATATACCAGCAGGGAGAGTAAAAGTAATAGCTTTGATGTGATCAGTCCATTGCCTTTGATAGGAGGGACTGATCACCTATTAACACGGATGGACTGATAACATCAGCGTTACTGCTCACTATAGATAAATGGTATGAATACCGACACAATGGAGAAACAGACACAAATATGGTATAATGCAGTTTTTTCTTCTTCTTTCAACACACCGGCCGTATCCCACCGAGGCGGAGTGGCCCAAAAGGAAAAACGAAAGTTTCTCCTTTTACATTTAGTAATATATACAGGAGAAGGGGTTACTAGTCCCTTGCTCCCGGCATTTTAGTCGCCTCTTACAACACGCATGGCTTACAGAGGAAGAATTCTGTTCCACTTCCCTATGGAGGTAAGAGGAAATAAACAAGAACAAGAACTAGAAAGAAAATAGAAGAAAACCCAAAGGGGTGTGTATATATATGCTTGTACATGTATGTTAGTGTGACCTAAGTGTAAGTAGAAGTAGCAAGACGTACCTGATCTTGCATGTGTTTGAGACAGAAAAAAAAAGAAACCAGCAATCCTACCATCGTGTAAAACAATTACAGGCTTCAGTTTTACACTCACCTGGCAGGACAGTAGTACCTCCCTGGGCGGTTGCTGTCTACCAACCTACTACCTAGTTTTTTATTGACTACATTTTGCACACACAGCAGGCTTCATCAAGTCACAAATATGTGGTCAAGTCCACTGTGTGGGCAAACACAGTCAATAAAGGATCGCATTATACCACATTTGTGTCTATTTTCTCTACTCCTACTCAGGTAGACAATGACAAAAGCCAACAAGTAGGAATGAAGACACTGGTGACAGAGGATCTTCTAAATACAATGATTCACCCTAGGGTGACCTTTATCAAGGTGTGTGATAAAGTCCAGTCTTGGGTGAAACTTATTAAAAGCATCCTCTGCTATCAGTGTCTTTAATCCCAAAACTATTACTAAGTAACAAAAAGGCATAATACTGTGACTGGAATGATATATAAATATCCCGAACACAGGAGAGAGAAGATTATGATGACGTTTCAGTCCGACTTGGACCAATTACAAGTAACACTAACTTGTAATTGGTCCAATAACCTTCTCTCTCCTATATGCGGATTATCTGTGTACTACTATTACTACTACTGTTGCCAACGTTACATTCACCAGTATCCGACTGAAAAAGCCTGTTGTGCAGGCAACATATTTCACTAATAATGATGCTCAGGTCCTGCACACGTGTCTTATTCATTGTAAATTTTCTACATTTGAAAATTATGCAAGGAACATTCTTAAGATATCACCCATAAATAAAGTGGCAGAAAGAAAATGGAACACCCTAAGATATTTAATATTAATGTTGAGAATGATAAGAATGCATTAAAAGACATAATACTTTTTTGAAAATAGCTGTTAAAAGTATATAATATACACAAAATATATACAGTGCATTAAAGCAGAAAAGTACTTTTTTGAAAGACTATAAAATATATAAAACTTAAGAAAATATTAAAAGTTATATTGTATTAGAGTTGTTAAAATTATGTAATTCACAAAATTAATACATCAGAAAAATACAAATGCAGTAAACCCTCTCATAACACCGGGATAATAAACCCTCTTATAACATCAGGATATGGTCCTGAAAATCAGTGCCTTGTGGAAATTAACATTAAGTGAAGTGAAGAATATATGAGAAAATAAGTTCATGTTCCACACACATCCAAATTTACCAAGCAACCTATTTTTTTTAATTTATTAGGTACAAATTAATACAGTTTATCTCACCTTACATTCTAGTTGCTGCTTGTTGACATGGAAGTGTATGGAGAGAGGGTTGATGTGGCCATACTGGGCTGTGGTGGATGGCTGTGATTCCTGTGCTGACCTGCATGCTAAGTTATCAGTAGCTGATGGTTGTATTGGGGTTTTCAAGTACAGGAGGGCTTCACTTTAGTGCTTCACTATGTAGCAGTTTGCTAATGCAGCGTTTTTTCAATTAGAGCCATTCTTCATTTATTCAGACTTCCTACAATAAATATATTCACCACTCACTATAAGTTAAAAGCAAAAATATTTTAAGGTAAGTAATATGCATACTGTATATGCATTTTTTTAGCCCAAGCTCTATGGTTCACTTAATACATGATAGTGTAAACACGTTGTCAGTCTTTAATATGCATTTACAAGTGAAATAAAGAAGGTTATGTTTCACTTTACAGCAGTAGCCCGTAACCTAATCTGCTGCATAAGTGGGACCTTACAGCGCCCCGGAACCCAACCTGCTATATAAGCAGGGCCCTCCTATACAGGCATACTACGTTAATACAGCACTTTTTAATTACGTATTTGTTTTTTTAACAAGTCGGCCATCTCCCACCGAGGCAGGGTGACCCAAAAAAGAAAGAAAATCCCCAAAAAGAAAATACTTTCATCATCATTCAACACTTTCACCTCACTCACACATAATCATTGTTTTTGCAGAGGTGCTCAGAACACAACAGCTTAGAAACATATGCATATATATATATTAATTGTATTGTTGTTTATTATTTTCAGTGCTTGTCTTGCTTGTAAGGTGGTTTTTGGCAGTTTTCATATCTTTTACATTAGTTTTGCTTTTGCATCTTTTTTTTAGGCCTAGTGCATTGTTCACTTAATAAATGATAGTGCCAACATATTTTTAGGCTTTTATATGCACTGGCAAGTAAAAAAAAAAAGGCTGTGACTTGCTTTATGGTGATATTTCCTTTATGGTGGCAGTCTGGAACCCAATCCACTATATAAGTGAAATATGCCAGTACTCTATAAGGTATTTCTGATCTGTGTTACTTTGCACTACTGACCTCCATGACACATTCACAGGACACACACTGCAATAACCATTGTGTAAGCACTTATTATCTTCCCATCATCACTTAATTGTAGGGATGTTGGGCATGTTTCCTTACACCTGCTGTCCCTGTTCACCTAACAGTTAGGAGGTACCTAGGTGTTAGCTGACCAGTGTGAGTGGCATCCTGGGGAGTGGCAGTATGCCTTAGATAGGGCTGGGCTTTAAAAAAGAAAAAAAGGTGCAGACAATCTGCATCAACTATGCACCACTTCGAAGCATATCTAAAACCACCACTTCCTTCAAGACCATCAGAGATTCATGCTCATTCTCTGTGGCACCTCTGGCCTCACTAGCACTCCTCCTGAGTGCTATGGTTAATATCCAGAAATGAAGCATCAAAATGTGGTGGACACTTGTCAATTAACGGAGGAAACACATGCATGGAGGCAAACACAGTGCAGAAAGAGACTGCATATGTATATTAATTTCCATTTGAGACCATCTTCAACATTAGACCTCCGACGGATATCAAAACATACAGTCCCTTTCTACTCTGTGTCTGTCTCCACGTGGATTGCCTCAACTCATTTAAAGGTGAATTTGGGTGATAAGATGATTCAAAACCAACAGATGAACACAAAGGTAAGTGGCACTCCCAGAAAGCAACAGTAGGAGGCAGGAGTGGTGGTGGGGGAAGGAGGGGCTATGCCTCTCCAAACACTTCAGCTTAGGCCCATCATAGCTCAGAGGGGAAAAATTCCAGAGGAGACTACTAAGATTTTTCAAATAACTAGATGTTTCCACACTTATCAAGCGTAGTATCAAGGATTTTTTTCAAGCACAAATAAATTGCACATAGGAGAATGAAACTTAGGTCCGCCTGGTCCAAGTCGGACCAAAACATCATTAATTTCTTTCTCCTATGTGTATGTTATTTGTGTACTTTGCAAGTCATAGCACTGTACTATTTTATTCTTTTTCAAGCACTATGCAAGTGAATGCACTTTTTTCAAGTGCATTTAGACAAAACTGCATTATGTAATGTTACTTTATAAGAGGGTTTACTGTAGCCCAAAAAACTAATTAAAAAGTAATACTGTACATAAAAACTATATAAAGAAATATCACATTATATTTCTTGAAATAATCCAATTATCATATTTCCAAAACATATAATCTTTAACAATGTCTTTGATAATAGATATAACCCAAAGTAGGAATACAAATAGGCAAGAAAATTGTGTACAGTGGATTCATGACATATCAGTAGGAAGGACATAGTATTTTCCAGCATATAAGGTGCACTTTTCCCAAAATTGTCTTGGAAAATTCCCTGTACCTTATATACTCAAGGTCAGGGTCAAGAGTAGGCTTTGGGTTATGCTTTAGCAGTCATTTACTAATGTTACTTTACAACTGCTTAGAAACATTGTCTTATACGTCTTATGTACTTGTGCGCCTTATATGCTGGAAAATAACGTGATCACTTCTAAGAAATTGGTGTACAATAAATTTATGACATTTCAGTAAGACAATTACTTCTAAATCACTACTTGTAAATGGTAAGATTTGTCTTTTATTCTGGATACAAAACCTGGAGAATATTTTTCTAAATGCTTCTCACTGTCTGGCACGAGCTAATGCATATTTTTCCCAAGACAGCAAAACTTCAATGTAATGTAGTACATTAGGACCGCCGTATCCGTGGGTCTGGTTTCTACAGTGTCAGTTAACCATGGTTTACCGTACCCAAAAATAACCCTTAATTTTGCTTAATGAAGCCAAAGTGCGTAAGTAGTGATGGTGGCACTTCTTCAAAGGCTAAGAAAGGCCGTGAAGTGCTTCCCATCAGTGAAAAAGTGATAATTCTCCACTTATTGTGTGTAATTTAACAATTAAACTTCATCATAAGTATGAATGTAAACGAAAAACAATACATATATGTAGGGTTTGCTATTATCCACGGTTTTGGGTATCCAAGGTAAGTATTGGAAAGTATCCCCCACGGATATGGGGATTCTACTGTACTTATATGGGAGAATTATCTGAGCATCTGATAAATAATAATAATAACTTTAGTTTTTTTCTGCAGTATACAGATAATGTAGTTTACATGTAATAAAATACTGTTAGGTACAAAAGAAAGCCATTAGTATGTGGTGCATTTTGGGCAGACTAATCTGAATAATGTTAAAATATAGCAGAAAAAAAAGCACGTAAGTAAACGAACCACAGAATGGGGCTTGAATCCACAGCAAGTGAGTTCTGAAACTCTAGGCCAGTGTTGGCCTAGTGGTTAAAGCACTAGCCAAGAGTTTTACGATTCACCTGCCATGGGTTTTAACCCCACCTGCTCCTTGGTTTATGTGAAATCATGTTATGATTTTGTGAATTCTGAAGTGCTCCAGTGAATACCTATGATAGTACTGCATTCACAGTTTATAAATACTATCCTGTATGCACAGTTTACAAATATACTGCACACACAGTTTACAAATATAATGTAATAAACATTGAAAATAAAGGATTTTGAATAATTTACTCACTGGATTCTGACCAATATTTTAAAATTATGTTAATCTGAGGTTTTGCTGTATCAAGAATTTCCATGCAGCTCAGCCAGGAGCTGTGATTTGACCCAAGCAACCACATATAGGCGAGTACATGCCTAAGACTGGTTCTGAGGTTTTTCTAAGCTCACAGCCTAGAATAAAACCAAAATTTCCTTAACTGCCTTGTGAATCTGGCTGTTGCAGAACTGCAGGCCACAGCCATCATAACCTGGATGATCAGGTATCTGCAGCAAGCAGAGGTCCGGTTTCCTACTGGCAATGTCTATTGTGGCTTGTCTACTGTGGCTTGTCTACTGTGGCTTGTCTACTGTGGCTTGTCTACTGTGGGTTTTCATTGTTCTCACTCATGACAAAGTTAAAGCTGTGGATGGAACCTCATGAGCTTACTTCACCTAATGACTTTTTTGGAAAAACTCACCAAATATACCAGTCAAAGTAGGTACCAGACATAGCAGGTACCAGCCATAGCAAGCACTAGCCAGAGCACGTACCAGTCACAGCAGGCACCAACCACAGCAGGCACCAGCCACAGCAGGCACCATCCACAGCAGGCACCAGCCACAGCGGGCACCAGCCACAGTCGGCACCAGCCACAGCGGGCACCAGCCACAGCGGGCACCAGCCACAGTGAGCACCAGCCACAGCGGGCACCAGCCACAGTGGGCACCAGCCACAGCGGGCACCAGCCACAGCGGGCACCAACCACAGCAGGCACCAGCCACAGCAGGCACCAGCCACAGCAGGCACCAACCACAGCAGGCACCAGCCACAGCAGGCACCAGCCACAGCAGGCACCAACCACAGCAGGCACCAGCCACAGCAGGCACCAACCACAGCAGGCACCAACCACAGCAGGCACCAGCCACAGCGGGCACCAGCCACAGTCGGCACCAGCCACAGCAGGCACCAACCACAGCAGGCACCAGCCACAGCAGGCACCAGCCACAGCAGGCACCAACCACAGCAGGCACCAACCACAGCAGGCACCAGCCACAGCGGGCACCAGCCACAGTCGGCACCAGCCACAGCAGGCACCAACCACAGCAGGCACCAGCCACAGCAGGCACCAACCACAGCAGGCACCAACCACAGCAGGCACCAGCCACAGCAGGCACCAGCCACAGCGGGCACCAGCCACAGTCGGCACCAGCCACAGCAGGCACCAATCACGTAGCAGTAAGCCTAAACATCAGAACATAACGCTGATAACAAATACATTCACTTTATTGCTATCACTACAATGATCATTCTAAGATAGTAACAGTATAAACATTGAAGTGTAAAGACATGATAGCCCAAGTTCAAGGTTCTTTGCAACTGTAAACAATGAAGCCTTATCAAGGTTCTTTTGCAAATGTAAACAATGAAGTTTTATCAAGGTTCTTTGGAACTTTAAACAATGAAGTTTTATCAAGGTTCTTTGGAACTTTAAACAATGAAGTTTTATCAAGGTTCTTTGGGATTGTAAACAATGAACTTTTATCCAAGTTTTTTGGGACTGTAAACAATTAAGTTTTATCAAGGTTCTTTGGGACTGAATAAGGAACTTTTACCAAGTTGTTTGAGGCTGTGAAAAATAAAAGTTTTATCAAGTTCTTTGGGACTGTAGCCATTAAAGTTTTATCACCAAGACAACTAAAGACTGCAACCATCATACTAACCCAACTGTACTCGAGTAACTTTCACCCCCAAAACTGATCCTAATCCTTGAACTGCACTACTGTACTGTATTTATAAAAGTTAAAATTAAAATTCATATATATTTTGACAGGAATCCTTCTTTCCCAAAATGCTATTTACACTTAAAAGAAGAGAGGATACCAAGACTTTAAAATCTTGATGTACATTCCTGAGGGCAGCTCTTTTAGTCAAGCAGCAATATTTTTGAAAATAAAGGACACATGTTGAACAATAAGCTTTTGTCAGGACGTTTCACTCTGTGTAGAGCTCCATCAAGTCACAACAAAGCTCTACGCTGAGCAAAACATTGTCCCCCAAAGAGCTTTTCCGCAACATGTATCTTTCTTCACTATGTCACTTGGCTTCAGTAATATGTTTTTACAAAATTTAGAAAGTGGGTTTTACTTACGCATGAAATAAATCATCAAGAACACAGACTACTTAAGGCAGTTGTTACAGACCCGTACAGGGTGGTCCCAACCTCGTTCCTTGACCGGCCTAAGGTTTGGCGAACATTTGTCACAGACGCCTTGACCACAAGCTCGACAATGATGCAAAGTTAGTCTAGGTCCAAATTCTTTCTCACACACTATACAAGTTGTAATAATTTCATCGGGCGTCCAATACGATGGTCGTGCACTGTCCTTTAAAAATTCTGAAAAGTTGAAAACAATCAAAATAAATGTTTAACTTCTGCATTTTTCAAGTGAGTGTAAAACGAAAGCCTGTAATTGTTTTACATGATGGTAGGATTGCTGGTGTCTTTTGTCTGTCTCATAAATATGCAAGCTTACAGGTACGTCTTGCTACTTCTACTTACACTTAGGTCACACTACACATACGTGTACAAGCATATATACACACACACACCCCTCCGGGTTTTCTGCTATTTTCTTTCTAGTTCTTGTTCTTGTTTATTTCCTCTTATCTCCATGGGGAAGTGGAACAGAATTCTTCCTCCGTAAGCCATGCGTGTTGTAAGAGGCGACTAAAATGCCGGGAGCAAGGGGCTAGTAACCCCTTCTCCTGTATATATTACTAAATGTACAAGGAGAAACTTTTGTTTCTCCTTTTGGGCCACCCCGCCTCAGTGGGATATGGCCGGTGTGTTGAAAGAAAGTGTTCTGCATTTTTTTAACACACCAGCTGAATCCCACCGAGGCAGGGTAACCTGAAAAGAAATGCAAAAGTTTTCCTTTTTAAATTTAGTAAATTATACAGAAGGGGAGTCTAGCCTCCCTGCTTCCTGCATTTTAGTCGCCTCTTATGACATGCATGGCTTACAGAAGAATAATTCTTTCCCACTTCCCCATGGAGAATGTCAGCATATGCATTTGTGACAGTGTGTAAATAGTTGTAAAGAAATAAGAAATTGATGTAAAGTCAGAGTTTAAGTAAATATGGTTCTTCCTGCTAGAAACTGATTATGGTACATGTCCTGGCCTACACAAAATGAAAATTCACTCTCCAATTACTTTCTTCTAGAAATTTTACAAGAAAGCTTGTCAATGAGACAGGATTATAATTTAGAAGTTCTTCCTTCTCACCCAAAGAAGAAGAAACACTTTCATCATCATTCACTCCATCACTGTCTATTGGGATGCTATTTTCTGAAAGTATGTAGGTAATAAGTCATGGAATAAAAGGCATCAGAGAGTATGACCTAGAGTCAGGGAGGTGGAGGTGGCCTTCCTTTCCTTGGATCAAACCTGATTACCTCCCAGTTCCAAGCCGTTATCACACTTTTCGTCAAAAGTGTGCTACAATTGCATTTTACGGGAAAAATGAAGCCAAGTCATATTTCAGGCAGTAAATCTTTACAGTTTTTCCAATGATTTATATTCATATTTTAGCTAAAATTTGAAGTGTATGAGAAAATACTTGTGAATTTGGCAAATATAATGCTTCTCCAGTCCCCATAATATAAAAAGAATAAGATGGTCAAGTCTTGACCTGATGTGCTGTTGGAGTGTGAACAAGGTAACATTTATGAAAGGATTCAGGGAAATCAGTTAGCCAGACTTGAGTCCTGGAGGTGGGAAGCATGGTGCCTGCACTCTGAAGGATGGGTGGAGATATGTTGCAGTTTTTTAACTATATTATCTGCATGCCTCTAGCATGACTGTGATGGAGTGAGTGATGATCAAAGTATTTCTTCTTTTTCAGGTCACCCTACCTCGGTGGGAAACAGCGAATATGTTAAAAAAAAATAAGATGGTGGAAATTCCGACACGTTTCCTTACACCTGTTGTCCTGTTCACCTAGCAGCAAATAGGTACCTGGGTGTTAGTCGACTGGTGTGGGTCGCATCCTGGGGGACAAGATTAAGGACCCCAATGGAAATAAGTTAGACAGTCCTCGATGACGCACTGACTTTCTTGGGTTATCCTGGGTGGCTAACCCTCCGGGGTTAAAAATCCGAACGAAATCTATTCTATTCTATTCTATTCATTGAGAAGACACATGTTCTAAAATAAGGTATCATTGTGACAATGTAACACTCTGTTGAGTGATATATTTATAGATATAATAATAAAGCTATACACAGAGTGAAACACAGTACAGAGCTCTACTCCACACTTGTTACCAATATTCCAAGTAGATCAAGATGGTATGAATTATGTAGTACCACACAAGATGGTGAAGAATGTTAATGTGGAAAAATGCATTAAATACATTCCTTACCTATTGGATATTTTGCCACAGACGCCAAGGTTCCGGATATGACTTCACTAACCTGTCGAACAATCACCGTTTGCTCGTCGGTACTGCAATCGTAATCTGAAGAGTGAAGTTGAGTAAATATTGTAAAACAACATTCACAGAGCAACCTCAGTTAACATAAACACCAGAAGGTTTCTACCCTTTAAATGAATTAAAATCACACAAGGTTCCTACCCTTTAAATGAATTAAAAACACACAGGTTCCTAACCTTTAAATGAATTAAAAACACACAAGGTTCCTACCCTTTAAATGAATTAAAAACACACAGGTTCCTACCCTTTAAATGAATTAAAAACACACAAGGTTCCTACCCTTTAGATCAATTAAAAACACACAGGTTCCTAACCTTTAAATGAATTAAAAACAAAGTTCCTAACCTTTAAATGAATTAAAAACAAAGTTCCTAACCTTTAAATGAATTAAAAACAAAGTTCCTAACCTTTAAATGAATTAAAAACAAAGTTCCTAACCTTTAAATGAATTAAAAACAAAGTTCCTAACCTTTAAATGAATTAAAAACAAAGTTCCTAACCTTTAAATGAATTAAAAACAAAGTTCCTAACCTTTAAATGAATTAAAAACAAAGTTACTAACCTTTAAATGAATTAAAAACAAAGTTCCTAACCTTTAAATGAATTAAAAACAAAGTTCCTAACCTTTAAATGAATTAAAAACAAAGTTCCTAACCTTTAAATGAATTAAAAACAAAGTTCCTAACCTTTAAATGAATTAAAAACAAAGTTCCTAACCTTTAAATGAATTAAAAACAAAGTTCCTAACCTTTAAATGAATTAAAAACAAAGTTCCTAACCTTTAAATGAATTAAAAACAAAGTTCCTAACCTTTAAATGAATTAAAAACAAAGTTCCTAACCTTTAAATGAATTAAAAACAAAGTTCCTAACCTTTAAATGAATTAAAAACAAAGTTCCTAACCTTTAAATGAATTAAAAACAAAGTTCCTAACCTTTAAATGAATTAAAAACAAAGTTCCTAACCTTTAAATGAATTAAAAACAAAGTTCCTAACCTTTAAATGAATTAAAAACAAAGTTCCTAACCTTTAAATGAATTAAAAACAAAGTTCCTAACCTTTAAATGAATTAAAAACAAAGTTCCTAACCTTTAAATGAATTAAAAACAAAGTTCCTAACCTTTAAATGAATTAAACACACACAAGGTTCCTAACCTTTAAATGAATTAAAAACAAACAAGATTCCTAACCTTTAAATGAATTAAAATTCTGTTTTTCATCTTAAAAGTTTTTGTGTGGAAAATATAACTGAGTATATCTGTCTCTGATATGTACTCATTACTGTATTCATGAAGAAGAGCTAAACCCACAGGGATTATACAGTATATGGGAGGTAATCAGGTTTAATCCAAGGAAGTGGAGAGTAGCTACAATTCCTCAGATCAAGAGCTTTTTACACCAAAGTCTGGCACCCTCTTGAAGAGACCTGGAATTGCATATTTTACTTTCACACATATTCTGGTTAGCAGGACTTGAGTCCTGGAGGTGGTAAGCACAGTGCCTGCACTCTGAAGGAGAGGGTGTTGTTATGTTGCAGTTTTTTAACTGTAGTACAGTGGACCCCCGGTTAACGATATTTTTTCACTCCATAAGTATGTACAGGTGCCAGTACTGACTGAATTTATTCCCATAAGGAATATTGTGAAGTAGATTAGTCCATTTCAGACCCCCAAACATACACGTACAAATGCACTTACATAAATACACTTACATAATTGGTCGCATTTGGAGGTAATCGTCATGCGGGGGTCCACTGTATAGGCATGCCTCTGGCAAGATAGTGATGGAATAAATGATGATGAAAGTGTTTTTTTTTTTTTTTGTCACCCTGCCTTTGTGGGAAACGGCCGACGTGTTAATAAAAAAAAATGCTCAGTATGTCTGGCAGTACAGGTGTCATTCCAACATACATAAATATGAAGACATAATGTGAAGGACACGTTGTAAGGAAAACCTTTGCTCCGGGTTAAGTTTGACCCTGAAAAAGGAGAACTGATGAGGAATGAGGATTTAGGAAGGGGAGATGTGTATATTAAGTGTTTATATTACCAAGATGAAGGGGCTGGCTAGGAGTTAGGAAGGGGAGATGTGTATATTAAGTGTTTATATTACCAAGATGAAGGGGCTGGCTAGGAGTTAGGAAGGGGAGATGTGTATATTAAGTGTTTATATTACCAAGATGAAGGGGCTGGCTAGGAGTTAGGAAGGGGAGATGTGTATATTAAGGGTTTATATTACCAAGATGAATGGGCTAGTAATCCCTTCTGTATAAATTACTAAACAGAAAAAAAAAAACTGTTTCTTCTTTTGGGTCACCCTGCCCTAGTGGGAGACAGCCATTATATTAAAAAAAAAAAATACAAGGACAGCTATTGGATGAGTATTTGTGAGTGTGTTTCCTTATTTATTATATTTTGGGTCATGCTCCATCAGTAGGAGACAGTCATTTTGTTAAAAACAATAAAACTGCCAAAACAACTATTGGATGAATGATGGTGAGTGCTTTTCTAATTTTTGGGGGGTGACGACCGTTGTGTTAAATAGCCATATTAACCCATAAATGGTCCAAGCAGATCTACGTTCACATGCGTAGTGCTCCAAAAGTAGATCTATGTTTTTTACATATTTTCAAATATAACAAAAAAAAAGTAGATCAAAGTTTTTTTACACGTTTTCAAATGTACAAAAAAAAAAAAAAAAAGATCTACTTTTTTTACATATTTTCAAATATAACAAAAAAAAAGTAGATCAAAGTTTTTTTACACGTTTTCAAATGTACAAAAAAAAAAAAAAAGATCTACTTTTTTTACATATTTTCAAATTATAGATGAATGGTTCAAAGAACCGACACGTTAAATTAGACACATATGCAACTCTTGGGTATCTTTATTGAGGAAACGTTTCACCACACAGTGGCTTCATCAGTCCATACATAGGAGAAACTTGAAGAACAGGAGAAGAATGAGGTAATCAGTCTCTCAACCTTGAGTCGATGTGTTCAGTCCATCAATCTTGAATTCAAGATTGATGGACTGATTACCTCATTCTCCTCCTATTCTTCAAGTTTATCCTTCGTATGGACTGATGAAGCCACTGTGTGGTGAAACGTTTCCTCAATAAAGATACCCAAGAGTTGCACATGTGTCTAATTTAACATACTTTCAAATGTTGAAAAAATGTATAAATACGTTTGGACTGTTTACGGGTTAAATTATCCTGCTCTTACTAACCTTCACTGCCTACACTGTGGTTAGTTCTGGCTTTAAAACAATTTTTGCAGACTCTGACCGGCTCCTCGCCCCATCCCAGTTCAGGCACGGCCATTTTAACATCAGAACAGCCGTCGCAGAATCCTTCACCGCACTTGCGACAGTGATGGATGGTGTCGAGAGGCTCCTGGCACATCTTGCAATGCTGTAGTGCAAGAACATTAGCTATGTTGCAAATTAACTTGCATATTTTATGTCATGATTTGGATAGTCATTTGAATTGTGATGTCCATGCACTTCTGTCAAGCTAGCTATTGAATAAATGATGGTGAATGTGTTTCTTCTTTTGGGTCACCCTACCATGGTGAGAAATAGCCAATATTTAAAAAAAATTATGTTCCACTAATCATACCATGAAAGACACCATTTATTTCTTCATCTATACAATAATACTAACTTTATTATATTTACTACTAATTTTTTTTTCTGCAAAATATTGCAATAATCATGTCTTTTTTAATTAAATAAAACTTTGAAAATAATTTTTTTCAGTGTTAATAGCTGTCATCTATATCAAATACATTTTTTTTTTTTATTATCACACCGGCCGATTCCCACCAAGGCAGGGCGGCCCGAAAAAGAAAAACTTTCACCATCATTCACTCCATCACTGTCTTGCCAGAAGGGTGCTTTACACTACAGTTTTTAAACTGCAACATTAACACCCCTCCTTCAGAGTGCAGGCACTGTACTTCCCATCTCCAGGACTCAAGTCCGGCCTGCCGGTTTCCCTGAATCCCTTCATAAATGTTACTTTGCTCACACTCCAACAGCACGTCAAGTATTAAAAACCATTTGTCTCCATTCACTCCTATCAAACACGCTCACGCATGCCTGCTGGAAGTCCAAGCCCCTCGCACACAAAACCTCCTTTACCCCCTCCCTCCAACCCTTCCTAGGCCGACCCCTACCCCGCCTTCCTTCCACTACAGACTGATACACTCTTGAAGTCATTCTGTTTCGCTCCATTCTCTCTCCATGTCCGAACCACCTCAACAACCCTTCCTCAGCCCTCTGGACAACAGTTTTGGTAATCCCGCACCTCCTCCTAACTTCCAAACTACGAATTCTCTGCATTATATTCACACCACACATTGCCCTCAGACATGACATCTCCACTGCCTCCAGCCTTCTCCTCGCTGCAACATTCATCACCCACGCTTCACACCCATATAAGAGCGTTGGTAAAACTATACTCTCATACATTCCCCTCTTTGCCTCCAAGGACAAAGTTCTTTGTCTCCACAGACTCCTAAGTGCACCACTCACTCTTTTTCCCTCATCAATTCTATGATTCACCTCATCTTTCATAGACCCATCTGCTGACACGTCCACTCCCAAATATCTGAATACGTTCACCTCCTCCATACTCTCTCCCTCCAATCTGATATTCAATCTTTCATCACCTAATCTTTTTGTTATCCTCATACCCTTACTCTTTCCTGTATTCACCTTTAATTTTCTTCTTTTGCACACCCTACCAAATTCATCCACCAATCTCTGCAACTTCTCTTCAGAATCTCCCAAGAGCACAGTGTCATCAGCAAAGAGCAGCTGTGACAACTCCCACTTTGTGTGTGATTCTTTATCTTTTAACTCCACGCCTCTTGCCAAGACCCTCGCATTTACTTCTCTTACAACCCCATCTATAAATATATTAAACAACCACGGTGACATCACACATCCTTGTCTAAGGCCTACTTTTACTGGGAAAAAATTTCCCTCTTTCCTACATACTCTAACTTGAGCCTCACTATCCTCGTAAAAACTCTTCACTGCTTTCAGTAACCTACCTCCTACACCATACACTTGCAACATCTGCCACATTGCCCCCCTATCCACCCTGTCATACGCCTTTTCCAAATCCATAAATGCCACAAAGACCTCTTTAGCCTTATCTAAATACTGTTCACTTATATGTTTCACTGTAAACACCTGGTCCACACACCCCCTACCTTTCCTAAAGCCTCCTTGTTCATCTGCTATCCTATTCTCCGTCTTACTCTTAATTCTTTCAATTATAACTCTACCATACACTTTACCAGGTACACTCAACAGACTTATCCCCCTATAATTTTTGCACTCTCTTTTATCCCCTTTGCCTTTATACAAAGGAACTATGCATGCTCTCTGCCAATCCCTAGGTACCTTACCTTCTTCCATACATTTATTAAATAATTGCACCAACCACTCCAAAACTATATCCCCACCTGCTTTTAACATTTCTATCTTTATCCCATCAATCCCGGCTGCCTTACCCCCTTTCATTTTACCTACTGCCTCACGAACTTCCCCCACACTCACAACTGGCTCTTCCTCACTCCTACAAGATGTTATTCCTCCTTGCCCTATACACGAAATCACAGCTTCCCTATCTTCATCAACATTTAACAATTCCTCAAAATATTCCTTCCATCTTCCCAATACCTCTAACTCTCCATTTAATAACTCTCCTCTCCTATTTTTAACTGACAAATCCATTTGTTCTCTAGGCTTTCTTAACTTGTTAATCTCACTCCAAAACTTTTTCTTATTTTCAACAAAATTTGTTGATAACATCTCACCCACTCTCTCATTTGCTCTCTTTTTACATTGCTTCACCACTCTCTTAACTTCTCTCTTTTTCTCCATATACTCTTCCCTCCTTGCATCACTTCTACTTTGTAAAAACTTCTCATATGCTAACTTTTTCTCCCTTACTACTCTCTTTACATCATCATTCCACCAATCGCTCCTCTTCCCTCCTGCACCCACTTTCCTGTAACCACAAACTTCTGCTGAACACTCTAACACTACATTTTTAAACCTACCCCATACCTCTTCGACCCCATTGCCTATGCTCTCATTAGCCCATCTATCCTCCAATAGCTGTTTATATCTTACCCTAACTGCCTCCTCTTTTAGTTTATAAACCTTCACCTCTCTCTTCCCTGATGCTTCTATTCTCCTTGTATCCCATCTACCTTTTACTCTCAGTGTAGCTACAACTAGAAAGTGATCTGATATATCTGTGGCCCCTCTATAAACATGTACATCCTGAAGTCTACTCAACAGTCTTTTATCTACCAATACATAATCCAACAAACTACTGTCATTTCGCCCTACATCATATCGTGTATACTTATTTATCCTCTTTTTCTTAAAATATGTATTACCTATAACTAAACCCCTTTCTATACAAAGTTCAATCAAAGGGCTCCCATTATCATTTACACCTGGCACCCCAAACTTACCTACCACACCCTCTCTAAAAGTTTCTCCTACTTTAGCATTCAAGTCCCCTACCACAATTACTCTCTCACTTGGTTCAAAGGCTCCTATACATTCACTTAACATCTCCCAAAATCTCTCTCTCTCCTCTGCATTCCTCTCTTCTCCAGGTGCATACACGCTTATTATGACCCACTTCTCGCATCCAACCTTTACTTTAATCCACATAATTCTTGAATTTACACATTCATATTCTCTTTTCTCCTTCCATAACTGATCATTTAACATTACTGCTACCCCTTCCTTTGCTCTAACTCTCTCAGATACTCCAGATTTAATCCCATTTATTTCCCCCCACTGAAACTCTCCTACCCCCTTCAGCTTTGTTTCGCTTAGGGCCAGGACATCCAACTTCTTTTCATTCATAACATCAGCAATCATCTGTTTCTTGTCATCCGCACTACATCCACGCACATTTAAGCAACCCAGTTTTATAAAGTTTTTTCTTCTTCTCTTTTTTTAGTTTTTATATCACTGCATTTTATATGATAAAAAAGCAGAATATTTATGCTTACTGTGCACAAATGGTTTGGTGTCCAGTAGGCTGGATTAACCTGGTTTGTTAACCAAGAAGAGACCAATCTTGCTGGAGGAGCTGAGATTGTGGAGAGAGCTGAACCAAGAGCTGCTACACCTTCCAGCACCTTCAAAAACCACATACATTAAATAATTATAAGAAAATAGTTGCAAACTATAAAATTTCCATTTACGAGCAACTAAAAAATATCACTTACACAGGTGTGTGTTGAAGAGGATTTAGTGACACCCTAAGATGGGCTAGCTAGTATATATATATATATAAAGGGGGCTCAACAATTACACAAGACTTTTCTTTTTTTTTTTTACACAAATTAATTTTACAGGCTATGAACTACTATTCTATCTCAGCTCATTTCAAAACCCAGCCCTATCTGAGGTATATCACCACCCCCCAGGATGCCACTCACACCAGTCAGCTAATACCCGGGTACCTACTTACTGTTAGATGAACAGGGACAGCAGGTGTAAGGAAACATGCCCAACATTTCCACCCATACCGGGGATCAAACCCTGGACACACTTTGTATGAGCCGAGTGCATTATCAACGTTATACAATACCAATAAGTTGATGAATTACACACATGTTCAACACCTGGCTATCATTGTTTCAAAGACACTTCACCAACCAGTGACTTTTTTCATTTAAATACAGAGATTATGTGAAAGACAGTGGTAAATATGGTAATCAGTCTCTAAGCCTTGAAGAAGGTGGGAAGTATCTTAATCTGGATAAATCATTAATCTTTATGATAAAGATAGACAAGTGTTGCATATGTGTGTGTGTAATTTATGGAAGATTTCCTCCTACTTAATATGCATATGTTGAACCATGGAATGAGTGGCTTTTGAACCTACGGAAAGAGAGTCCTAAAACTCCACCCAATCTGTGGGTTGTCTGCAATCTTGTTATTACAATTTCATGAGGCCTGGTTATGGACTGGGCCGTGGGGGCGCTGACCTCCGAAACCCCCTCCAAGTATACTCCGGGTATGTTGAAATGGGTTCAACACCACATAAGACAACCTACATAAGAGCACACACCTGTCTGCCAGCATGTGCTGCTCCACCAACGACAGTGCCTGACCATACATGCTGGTACTCTTCTTTTACTTCGCACCTGTCCGGAGACTCGTTACCATACCAGTACTGACGGCTCCGGTAGATAATGCCGCACTTCTCGCACTCCAGCACGTACCTATCATTGAACATGCCAGTTATTAACCAATAATTATTTATTTGAAACTGACTGAACTTCATGTATTTGGGGAGAAATTATTTGAAGAAAAAGCCTTTTCTTATGTAGCTGCCAGACTGTGAAACAGGTTACCAGTGTCTATAAAGAATAAAAAGGCACAACACTGTGACTAGAACAATACACAAATAACCCAAATACAGCAGACTGAAACTTATCATGACATTTAGGTCTTTTTTACCACACTAGTGGTACTGTAACTACGTAAGCATTTTAACCACACTAGTGGTACTGTAACTACATAACCATTTTAACCACACTAGTGGTACTGTAACTACATAAGCATTTTAACCACACTAGTGGTACTGTAACTACATAACCATTTTAACCACACTAGTGGTACTGTAACTACATAACCATTTTAACCACACTAGTGGTACTGTAACTACATAACCATTTTAACCACACTAGTGGTACTGTAACTACATAACCATTTTAACCACACTAGTGGTACTGTAACTACATAAGCATTTTAACCACACTAGTGGTCCTGTAACTACATAACCATTTTAACCACACTAGTGGTACTGTAACTACATAACCATTTTAACCACACTAGTGGTACTGTAACTACATAACCATTTTAACCACACTAGTGGTACTGTAACTACATAACCATTTTAACCACACTAGTGGTACTGTAACTACATAAGCATTTTAACCACACTAGTGGTCCTGTAACTACATAACCATTTTAACCACACTAGTGGTGCTGTAACTACATAACCATTTTAACCACACTAGTGGTACTGTAACTACATAACCATTTTAACCACACTAGTGGTACTGTAACTACCTAAGCATTTTAACCACACTAGTGATACTGTAACTACATAAGCATTTTCACCACACTAGTGGTCCTGTAACTACATAACCATTTTAACCACACTAGTGGTACTGTAACTACATAACCATTTTAACCACACTAGTGGTACTGTAACTACATAACCATTTTAACCACACTAGTGGTACTGTAACTACATAACCATTTTAACCACACTAGTGGTACTGTAACTACATAACCATTTTAACCACACTAGTGGTACTGTAACTACATAAGCATTTTAACCACACTAGTGGTCCTGTAACTACATAACCATTTTAACCACACTAGTGGTACTGTAACTACATAACCATTTTAACCACACTAGTGGTACTGTAACTACATAACCATTTTAACCACACTAGTGGTACTGTAACTACATAACCATTTTAACCACACTAGTGGTACTGTAACTACATAAGCATTTTAACCACACTAGTGGTCCTGTAACTACATAACCATTTTAACCACACTAGTGGTGCTGTAACTACATAACCATTTTAACCACACTAGTGGTACTGTAAGTACATAACCATTTTAACCACACTAGTGGTACTGTAACTACCTAAGCATTTTAACCACACTAGTGATACTGTAACTACATAAGCATTTTCACCACACTAGTGGTCCTGTAACTACATAACCATTTTAACCACACTAGTGGTACTGTAACTACATAACCATTTTCACCACACTAGTGATACTGTAAGTACATAAACTTTTTCACCACTTTAGAGGTGCTGTAGTTAGTCTAGTTATCCCCTACACTAAAAGTTCTGTAAGTAGTTTACCCTCACCACACTTTAGTACATGGGAGCCCTGCATATACAGCACTTCTTTTCAGAGCTCCACCTTTTTGTTGGCTTTCATTTGAGCCATTGTTCATTATGTTCGGTGCTTTTACCGTTTTTCCGTTGTTTTCGCACAGCAGTTGAGTAAGGCAAGGGCGATCAGGACTATATTTATTTTACTTTTTTTTCTGTTTTTATGCCTAGTTGTATCGAGCACTTAGTATATGATAGTGTAAACACATTATCAGGCATTTTAAACAAATCTGATGGTGAAAAAATGCTCTTTTCCACCTGCTGGCGATTCTCGCTTACTACACGGGGTCGGGAATGTAAGAGCTGTACAAACGGGGCCTTATTGTACTCTTGCTAGGTATTATGTGTAAAGCTACCAATTAAGACAAAAAAAAAAAAAGAATGTAGTTACCCTGCCCATGCATATTTAGCAAGACCCAGCCATGTGCTGTCCTTAGCCGATGAAGTCTTGGGTATTACAATTCGTCTCTCTCCTTCACTGTCACATTTCCGACACAGGAAAACCTGAAACACACAAGTTCATTAGTAAAAAGCTCACTTTTACATTTTATTTATACCTCACTGATATCATTATAGTGAACCCTCATTTAACACAATGATAGGAAAATCAGGTGGCCGGTAATTAGCAAAAAATAGGTACAGGTCCGCCATCACAAATCCGGCAATCAGTTATTCGGTTCCTTCAGGTATTCAGCACTAATTTTGGCTAGCATAATTTCAAATTTCCAGGGTCGCCACACCAACCTGCTGGTACTGTTTGGTGGCGCTACTGCATAAGTCATTCCAATTTCTTTTTCTCCATTTATTGTTTTAACCTGCTTACTTTTAGCCCTAGCCATGGTTCCAATGAAAAAAAGAAATGCTTCTCATTATGTAAAGCACCTACACAGTACATTATCCATTAAAGATAAGGTGGCTTTGAAGCCACTGTCGGTTGCCATGAGCTCAGTCTCACGAAGCAGGAGAATATGCTTTATTATTACGCTAATATCAACACTGCCTCGGTGGGAGACGACCGACTTGTTGAAAAAAAAAAAAAAAAAAAAAAAAAAAAAATCAACACTACAGCTCATTTGCCTATCACAATTGATCTAATATGACATAAGAAACAATATAAATAACATAAAACATGTTAAATACTCCAGAATGAATAATATTCAGCATAACACTGAGCAGTTCGATGGAGGTATGAAGAGGATATGGTATACAAATACCATTCTCCTATCCCTGTCTTGGGGGCTTATATTAGAGAAAACAGAGTGTAACACAGGGCTAACTGTGATACACACTCATACTGCATCATAAACCTGAAACAAAAAAAGTTATTTTCTCTATATAGATTATCACACCTAGCAGCATATGTGTAGAGAACCTAGGATAACCCAAAAAGAGTCAACGTGGCTTATTTTTAGTACCTGGCTTGGGTTAGACATATATGATTTTTGGTAAATATTCGATTCCCAGCCAGGGTAGAAACATTAGGCGTGTTTCTTTACACCTGTTGTCTATGGAAATAAATGGTATAAAATACCGACACAATGGAAATATAAACTCATATGCAGTATAATGTGATCCTTTATTGACTACGTTTCGCCCACACAGTGGGCTTTTTCAAGTCACAAACTTGAAAAAACCCACTGTGTGGGCGAAACGTAGTCAATAAAGGATCACATTATACTGCATATGAGTTTATATTTCCACCTGTTGTCTATGTTTACCCATCAGTAAATGGGTACCTGGGTGTTAGTCGACTAGTGTGGGTGCTATCCTGGGACACTGACCTAATTTTCTTGAAATACTCTGCATAACAAGTGCCTTTCTATACAGTAGTATGTCACTGATGTCAGCTAGGCCTGTATACCTTGTACATGTACGTGTAGTAAATAAAGATATTATTATTATTATTATTATTATTATCATTAATTATATTATTTTCTCAGTTGTTTGTTGAGTTATCTTATTCAAACTTGGGCAATGTATGACGGAAAGATACTGCTTCACATACACCAAAAATGAAAGAAATCAGACCATAAACAGCGGAGTTCACCTCTCAGCCATATAGGTAGTAGATTGGCAGACAGCAACCGCCCAGGGAGGTACTACCGTCCTGCCAAGTGAGTGTAAAACGAAAGCCTGTAATTGTTTTACATGATGGTAGGATTGCTGGTGTCCATTTTTCTGTCTCATAAATATGCAAGGTTTCAGGTATGTCTTGCTACTTCTGCTTACACTTAGGTCACACTACACATACATGTACAAGCATATATATACACACCCCTCTGGGTTTTCTTCTATTTTCTTTCTAGTTCTTATTCTTGTTTATTTCTTCTTATCTCCATGGGGAAGCGAAATAGAATTCTTCCTCCGTAAGCCATGCGTGTTGTAAGAGGCGACTAAAATGCCGGGAGCAAGGGGCTAGTAACCACTTCTGTGTATATTACTAAATGTAAAAGGAGAAGCTTTCGTTTTTTCTTTTGGGCCACCCCGCCTCGGTGGGATATGGCCAGTGTGTTGAAAGAAAGAAAGAAGACTTCTTAGCCATTAGCGGCCGCTTTGCGGTATATTTTTGTATGGTTGTTATGGTTATATTCTCATTTTTTCGGTCTCATTTGATAGAATGAAAGATATATTACAGAAATAGATATGATTTTGATTATTTTCATGATGAAAAGTACCTTGAAATTGCACTCACAGTAGCGAAAATATTCTATTCTTTAGCAAAGCTCAAGAGTAAACAAATGACGTCACCGTCCAATACCTGTCCGCCTGCCAGTCCAATATGTAGTCAAGAATGGCTTGACATTATTTATACAATTATTACAATAATGCAGCAGTTTGCATAACAGTAAATCTTCTATTTTTTTGTGAATAAAAATTCCAAATGAAAAGCAAGAGTAATATAAGAGGGGCCTGTAGCCGTGACTAATGAACAAAGAAAATGTTATTTTAGTGCCAGGAATGTCTGCATTGTTTATTCTGGACCCTATTTTGAAATTGGCATCTGTTGAAATTTGTGTGAAATCGGCCAAATTGCCAATTTCTAACCGCTTTATTGGGTAGTTGAAATAAGTGAATGAACGGTTTCTTGTACTCAGTTGACAGACCAGAAGTAAATAAGTTTATTCAGGTATACACAAACACAGTTACATAGATTATCATATATAGCAGTGTAAGTATAGAGAACCTAGGATAACCCAGAAAAGTCAGACAAAGTGACTTATTTCCAGTACCTGGCCTGGGCTTGCCATATATGATTTTTGGTAAATATTTTTTTTCTCGGTTGTTTGTTGGGCTATCTCATTGAAACTTGGGCAATGTATGATGGAAAGATGCTTCTTAACGTACAACAAAAATAAAAAAGACGGACGATAAATAAGGGAGTTCACTTCTCAGCCATTAGCCGCCTCTCTGCAGTATATTTTCGTATGGTTTTTATGGTTGTATTCTCATTTTTTGGACTCATTTGATAGAATGGAAGATATATTACAGAAATAGACATGATTTTGATTGCTTTCATGACGAAAAGTACCTTGAAATTGAGCTCAAAGTAGCGGAAATGTTCGATTTTTGCCGATGTTCAATGAACTGTGTAAGTCAAGTTGGTGAATTTTATTAAGTGTATTCTAACCTAACCACTCTATAATCCAGCAAACTCAGTAATCTGGCACACTACAGGTCCCAATGATGCCGGATTTGTGATGGAGGACCTGTATGTTATTGAGATACAATATGCTGTCTGCAGCGACATTTAAACCGTCATATCTGCATGCCTCTGGGAAGAAAGTGATAGTGTGAATGATGGTGAAAGTATTTCTTTTTAGGGTCACCCTGCCTTGGTGGGAAACAGTGCTTTAAAAAAAAAAATCACTGGGATGTCTCACCTTGTTTTCAAACTGATGATGGTATTTACACTGGCGTTCAGCTTCGTGATCTTTCGAGCCATTATCATGAGTTGCATGGTTCATGAAGAGACAGCAGCGAGCCTGGCAGGCAGCACAAACACTCGTGCAGGTAAAGTACTCATCTGGAAACGCTGGTTCAGTGCTCTGGATTTGCCCACTGAATTTTTTATTTATAGTCTGTACATGGTTAGAAAATAATTTAATTACTAAATAAAAAGTCACAGTACCATGTGGCTGGAACTATAAGTCACAATACTGTGACTGGAATAATAAAAGTCATAATAGCATGGCTGGAACAATAAGTCACAATACCATGGCTGGAACAGTAAGTCACAAAAGTTACAACATCCCCACCCATCCTTCAAAGTGTTGGTGTTACACTTCTAACCTCCAGAACTACAACATCCTCACCCATCCTTCAGAACACAGGCACTGTACTTCCCATCTCCAGAACTACAACATCCTCACCCATCCTTCAGAACACAGGCACTGTACTTCCCATCTCCAGAACTACAACATCCTCACCCATCCTTCAGAACACAGGCACTGTACTTCCCATCTCCAGAACTAAAACATCCTCACCCATCCTTCAGAACACAGGCACTGTACTTCCCATCTCCAGAACTACAACATCCTCACCCATCCTTCAGAACACAGGCACTGTACTTCCCATCTCCAGAACTACAACATCCTCACCCATCCTTCAGAACACAGGCACTGTATTTCCCACCTCTGGAACTCAAGTTCAGCTAACCAGTTTCCAATTTTTCAATGAATTGGCCATATCCCACCGAGGCAGGGTGACCTAAAAAGAAAAACGAAAGTTTTTCTTTTCAAATTTAGTTATTTATACAGGAGAAGGGGGTTACTAATCCACTGTTCCCGGCATTTTAGTCACCTCTTACGACATGCATGGCATAGGTTTAAAAACACTGAGAAGCTTAACATACTTACTTCTAGCATATCAAGGACAATTTTAGGCCGTCGTGGTGATCGAATGCCATTGTTTAGCAGTTCATCAATTACCACTTTTCTAATGCGCTTGAAGTCTGTTTCACTTCCATTATTACATTCACCAATATAATGTAAGCTGTTAAAACCATCAATTTTGAGGTTTTGTTTGGTGAAATTTTCCTTGAGCTGCTCCTCTGGTTTGTGTCCCCCCTCTGAAACAAGAAAACCCCATTCAAGTTTAATATCTTTATTAAGCACCCAATACCCATCTTGTGGGCAGTAATCAAAAGATTACAGAGGTACATAACAGGTCCAGGGACTGGACCACAAAGTTTTGATAGCTGAACAAGTTACAAATTTACATGTTTATATCTAGTTACAATCGTAACTAAGTTATTTATGCAGACATGAATTAGGTCACACACCCACACACACAGTTTAAGTGGCTATGCATTATTTACAGTGGGCAAAGTCAGGGTATTTTTCCAGACTGGTTGGTAATATACCACTGTGGAAAAAATACTCCAACATTTCTTGAACATTTCTGAGTGAGCTGTCTCTGAATTCATTAATTTTATTGCATTCCAGTACATAATGACACAGTGTCAACTGTCCCATAGCATTACCATCCTTGCCAAATATACCTTCACCAGAAACAAAAAAAAATATTTAAAACATAAAAACATTTATAAACTTGCTTACCGGCCACATTCACGCATGCAAATTCTGAAGGATCAACGAAGTACTCACATTTGTTTAAGAGGTGGACAAGAAAATTCCAACTTATGGAAAAATATACATTCCTGGTTTCTCAGCTTACAAAAGAATTGTTTGTGTAGAAACCAACATCGCAAGTCGTGTCTGTGGTCAGCGCATTTATGCTGCAGCTCAGCATAACATTAAGTAGGTTGCTAAGTGTTCTGTTTTAATTGTGCATGTGTTTAATGTGTACATGCATTTAAATGTGTGCATGCATTTAAACATGAGTGCATATGTTTAACATGTGTTGCTTGCAAGCTGAAAGAGGTGGTAAACTGAACATTATAATTTACTTATTACAGCTACTGTACCTTCTTTGAGAACACTGGTGTGTCTTGTGTCGTGGAATATAAACACAGGAGGACCAAAGACACAGTCACACTCAGCTTTACGTGCCACAGCCTCCAAGTCTGCACGAAAGTACCTGTGATACAATATTGCATTAAGCTACACCCAACAATTCCTTGGATCAAGAGCCCCTCACCAGCATCAAAGTTTGCTCAAAATGATTTGCATACTAAGGGGCTGTCTCCATGCACAACTAAATGTCACCTACCTCTGTACAAACACTGTGTTATGCTGAAATAAAGAATTTTTATCTTCAATAATAATACTAATACGTGTAATCTTTATTTCTACAAATATACGTACAAGGTTCTCCATGGGAAAGTGGAACAGAATTCTTCCTCCGTAAGCTATGCGTGTCGTAAGAGGCGACTAAAATGCCGGGAGCAAGGGGCTAGTAACCCCTTCTCCCGTATAAATTACTAAATTTAAAAGAGAAACTTTCGTTTTTCTTTTTGGGCCACCCTGCCTTGGTGGGATATGGCCGGTGTGTTGAAAGAAAGAAGAATACGTACAAGGTATACAGGCCTAGCTGACATCAATGACATACTACTACAGGTCAGCCATCACTGATCTGGCAATCACTATTCAGGTGCCATCACTACTCCGGCACTAATTTCAGCCAGCGTTTCTGCTGATAGGTCAATTCAGTTGACAAGTGAACTGCTGGAAGGTTCTGAGCAATGCAGTTTTATAAGCTTCTCTCTCCTGTGTGCAGGTTATTTGTGTAAATATAAGTAAGGTGATGAGGGTATCAAATGATTTAGATAAAGAAAAACTGGATATCACATTGGAGAGAAGGAGCATGGAAGAAGTGAATCTTTTCAGAGATTTGGGAGTTGATGTGTCAGCAGATGGGTTTATGAAGGATGAGGTTAACCATAGAATTGATGAGGAAAAAAAGGCGAGTGGTGCGTTGAGGTATATGTGGAGACAAAAAAAAACGTTATCAATGGAGGCAAAGAAGGGAATGTATGAAAGTATAGTGGTACCAACACTCTTATATGGGTGTGAAGCTTGGTTTGTAAATGCTGCAGCGAGGAAGCGGATGGAGGCAATGGAGATGTCCTGTCTAAGGGCAATGTGTGCTGTAAATATTATGCAGAGAATTCAAAGTGTGGAAATTAGGAGAAAGTGTGAAGTTATAAAAGTATTAGTCAGAGGGCTGCAGAGGGGTTGTTGAGGTGGTTCAGTCATTTACAGAGAATGGATCAAAATAGAATGACATGGAGAGCATATAAATTTGTAGAGGAAGGAAGGCGGGGTAAGGGTCGTCCTCGATAAGGTTGGAGGGAGGGGGTAAAGGAGGTTTTGTGGGCGAGGAGCTTGGACTTTCAGCAAGAGTGCATGAGCGTGTTAGATAGGAGTGAACGGAAACGAATGGTTTCTGGTACCTGACGAACTGTTGGAGTGTGAGGAGGGTAATATTTAGTGAAGGGATTCAGGGAAACCAGTTATTTTTATATAGCCGGACTTGAGTTCTGGAAATGCACTTTTAGGAGGGGTTTGGGATATTGGCAGTTTGGTGGGATGTGTAATAGGACAGTATATATATAATTGGGGCCCTGATATTGTAATTATTTCAGGTCACTTTTTATACTGTACCTTTATATATGCTTCTAAACTTTTGTATCCAGGGACCCCTGCAAAAACAGTGATTATGTGACTCACGAAATCGTAATGACACGATTGCAAACAATCGTGGGTTTTATCCCCGCCCGTGGTATGGTCAGTGATTATGTGTGAGTGAGGTCTAAGTGTTGAATGATGATGAAAGTCAGCTGTCTCCCACCTTGCCTAGGTGGGAGACAGCCGACTTGTTGAAAAAATAAAAAAAAAGTACAGCCTCTCCTCACTTAGAGACGTATTTATTTACAGATGCCTCGGACTTACAACTCGCTCTCTGACCTTTATGCATACCTAAATAATGCATATTAGAGCTGATTTCCTCTATTCTGTTTATTACAATGTACAGTACATTACTGTATACACATCTAAAAATATACCAGAAATGTTATTAATGGTGCAAAGGAGACATTAAAACAATATAAAACATAGTTGACACAAACCCACTACCATAATAATATGCTCCTCATATAGCGACAAATTCGTTTACTGACGTGTTCTTAAGAACGGAACTCCATCGTTAAGTGAGGAGAGACTGTATTACTGGAATAAAGACTACAGCATTACCGCATTTACTGGCATATAATGCGCACTTTTTCCCCCACAGAAAGTCTTGGAAAATCAGCCTTATATGCTCAAGGTCAAAGTCAAAGGCAGGCTTTGTGTTACGCTTTAGCAGTTGTTTACTAATGTTATGTTGCAACTGCTTGGAAACATCATCTGATGTTCTATAAGAACGTGCACCTCATATGCCAGAAAATGAAGTAGCACACATACAGGAAAATAAAGATAACTGTATAACAAATCTAATTATGAGTGGAAGGATGATGTTTGTGAAGTAGAAAGAAATACAGTGGTCCCTCAATAATCGTCTGGCTCAATAGTCATCCTTTTCAGAAATCGTCGCGTTATTCTCATCCAAACATTGGCTCGTAAATGGTCGGTTTACTCGCTAATCGTCCTTCGTCCGGGATGCGTAATACCGCTCTGAGCCGCCTCGGCCTCCCTTCCCAGACAGTGTGCTATTGCTTTCCAGTGAGCGATGGTCCCCTCACTTGTTCATACGAAATATTTCATAATATTCCATTCATTTTAGTGCTTGCAAGTGCTAAATAAGCTACCATGGCTCCAAAGAAAGCTCCAAGTGCCAAGCCTTTGGTAAAGAAAGTGAGAAATACGATTGAATTTAAGAAAAACATCACTGAACAATATGAAAGTGGTGTACGTGTGGCCGAACTGGCCCGCTGAGGAGCTGCAAGAGCTTCAGCGGGAACAGGAGCAGATCGCAGCTCAGAATTTTGCTGCAGAGGAGGAGGAAGAGATATGGACGAAGGTGCCTTCTTCAGAAATTAAGATTTTTGAAATGTGGGGTAGGATGGAAAGATTTATGGAGAAACATCACCCCGAGAAGGATGTTGCAAGCCATATCGGCAACTTGTACAGTGAAAGAGTCTTGGCCCATTTTAGGGAAGTTTTAAAGAGATGCCAGAAAAAGAACTCTCTGAACACTTTTTTTGTGAGACAGGACTCCAGTGACTCTCAAGCTGGTCCTAGTGGCATTAAGAAACAAAGAAGAGAAGTAACCCCAGAAAAGCACTTGGTACCTGAGGTGTTGACGGAAGGGGATTCCCCTTCCAAACTGTAAATAATCCAATCTCTCTCCTTCTCCAGTCTTCCATACACTAAGAAGAATCACCAATAAAGATAAGTGTTATTCTGTTAATGTTTCATTCATCATTTCCCACTGTATTGTTTATGTACTACATCTATATTTCATGTAAAAAAAATTTTTGTTTTAATACTTCTGGGTGTCAGGAACGAATTAATTGTATTTACATTATTTCTTATGGGGAAAACTGATTCAAAAATAGTCTTCTTTGATAATTGTCGCACTTTCAGGAACGGATTAACGACGATAAATGAGGGACCACTGTATTTGGCAAACATTTAACGTGCTTCTGTTACGTACTCATAACAGGACAGCATTGCCTCTCTGGATGATTGTTGTCTACCAACCCACTACTTGTAACACACATATGATGTAACCGGTATCCAGTCTACCTGCTCTTGCAACCTGACCTGCAGCCAGACTTCCTTCCTGCACACCTGCTGAGCTAAGCTGTGTACCTACTATTACTGTACCTATTATTGTACCTACTATTACTGTACCTACTATTATTGTAACTGAATTTCACATTTAATTATTAACCCTTTGGGGGTCGACAGGTCCTCTCAGAGACTTGTTCTCAGGGTCAGCCAAATTTAAAAAAAAAAATTTTTTTTTCGTATGAAAAGATAGAGAATCTTTTCCCGATCATAATGGCACCAAAAGTATGGAATTTGATAGAAAACTTACGGAATTATGTTCTCGCGAAGTTAGCGGTCTCGACGATGTTTATGCAGCGGCGATTTTGCCCACTTTGAGCCCTATTTTCGGCCAATTCCAGTGTACTAGTCAACAAAAATCATAACTGTTTCACTAGAACTCCATTTTTTCTATCGAATGAGTACAAGAAACCACCCATTTACCGATTTCAACTATCCAATAAAGTGGTCAGAATTTAGCAATTTTGCCAATTTCACACAAATTTAAAAAAATGCCAATTTCCGAATAAGGTCCAGAATAAACAAGAAAGACATTCCTGGCACTAAAATAACAAGTTCTCTGTTCGTTAGTCACATCCCCAGGCCCCTCTTATATTTCTTTGGGTTTCCACTTTGAATTTTTATTCTTACAAAAAAGTAAGATTTACTGTTATGCAGACTACTGCATTAGTGTAGAAATGGTATAAATAATATCAGCACACTTGTGAAAGAATATTAGACTCATCAGTTGATGTGTATTGGACGCTTGGCATGATTTGTTTACTTTTGAACTTTGGTAAAAATCAAGCATTTCTGCTACTTTGAGCTCAATTTCAAGGTACTTTTCATTGTAAAACCAGTCAAAATCATCTCAATTTCTGTAATATGTCTTCCATTCTATAAAATGAGACCAAGAAAACTAGAATACAACAATAAATACCATACAAAAATACAGTGCAAATTCGCTGTTTTAATCCAAAAACACGGTCAAAGTTTTTTTTTCTCATTACGCACTGTGTGCTGCAGGATTTTTTTTATACTGCGCACACTGACCACATAGACCCATTCTTTCATATGTATGCCTACCAGCTTTCTCTCACTAGATTTGAGGGCGCTAGAATTTAGGCGTACTAGCACGTCAAAAACCCTGGGTCATAAGACGCACTAGTACGTCCGAAACCCCCAAAGGGTTAAGGTTATAATCATAACTCATTATGTCTACTATTCTTTCATTTGTTATTATGTCTACTATTCCTTGAACATAAGAACAAATGAAAGAAGCAACACTGCAGCAGGCCTACTGGCCCATGCGAGTCAGGTCCAAGTCACCTCCCGGCTTAATTAAACCAATGACCCACCTAGCCAGGTCAGATCACATCCACTTAAGGAAGGGGCACAGCATAAGACCTATTAGCACAAGTTAGTCAGGTCCAACACACCCACCCACACCTACTTGTGCATTTTTAAAACTACACAAAAACAATCGCAAAAGCACTTGTATTTCACTATTTTTCACTGTGGTCATTTTGCGTATGTTGCTACATGCGATTACTTACTTCTGCAAATATAAAAGACCAAAATCACATTAGACATATATTTGTTTATTCCCCCACAGGGAGTTCATCAACGTACTTTGTGTATGCTCTCGAAGCCTCTGCCAAAAACTTGTACATATCAGTGTTGAGTCTTTCTGAGCGCGTTCGGTAGATAATGACATCAGACACTGCAAGCACCTGTGGAGGAAATGTTCTTTTATAAAAATTTTTTTATTTTATTAACACACTGGCCGATTCCCACCAAGGCAGGGTGGCCCGAAAAAGAAAAACTTTCACCATCATTCACTCCATCACTGTCTTGCCAGAAGGGTGTTTTACACAACAGTTTTTAAACTGCAACATTAACACCCCTCCTTCAGAGTGCAGGCACTGTACTTCCCATCACCAGGACTCAAGTCCGGCCTGCCGGTTTCCCTGAACCCCTTCATAAATGTTACTTTGCTCACACTCCAACAGCACGTCAAGTATTAAAAACCATTTGTCTCCATTCACTCCTATCAAACATGCTCACGTATGCCCGCTGGAAGTCCAAGCCCCTCGCACACAAAACCTCCTTTACCCCCTCCCTCCAACCTTTCCTAGGCCGACCCCTACCCCGCCTTCCTTCCGCTACAGACTGATACACTCTTGAAGTCATTCTGTTTCGCTTCATTCTCTCTACATGTCCAAACTACCTCAACAACCCTTCCTCAGCCCTCTGGACAACAGTTTTGGCAATCCTGCACCTCCTCCTAACTTCCAAACTATGAATTCTCTGCATTATATTCACACCACACATTGCCCTCAGACATGACATCTCCACTGCCTCCAGCCTTCTCCTCGCTGCAACATTCATCACCCATACTTCACACCCATATAAGAGTATTGGTAAAACTATACTCTCATACATTCCCCTCTTTGCCTCCAAGGACAAAGTTCTTTGTCTCCACAGACTCCTAAGTGCACCGCTCACCCTTTTCCCCTCATCAATTCTATGATTCACCTCATTTTTCATAGATCCATCCATTGACACGTTCACTCCCAAATATCTGAATACATTCACCTCCTCTATACTCTCTCCCTCCAATCTGATATCCAATCTTTCATCACCTAATATTTTTGTTATCCTCATAACCTTACTCTTTCCTGTATTCACTTTTAATTTTCTTCTTTTACATACCCTACCAAATTCATCCACCAACCTCTGCAACTTCTCCTCAGAATCTCCCAAGAGAACAGTGTCATCAGCAAAGAGCAACTGTGACAACTCCCACTTTATGTGTGATTCTTTATCTTTTAACTCCACGCCTCTTGCCAAGACCCTCGCATTTACTTCTCTTACAACCCCATCTATAAATATATTAAACAACCACGGTGACATCACACATCCTTGTCTAAGGCCTACTTTTACTGGGAAATAATCTCCCTCTTTCCTACATACTCTAACTTGAGCCTCACTATCCTCGTAAAAACTCTTCACTGCTTTCAGTAACCTACCTCCTATACCATACACCTGCAGCATCTGCCACATTGCCCCCCTATCCACCCTGTCATATGCCTTTTCCAAATCCATAAATGCCACAAAAACCTCTTTAGCCTTATCTAAGTACTGTTCACTTATATGTTTCACTGTAAACACCTGGTCCACACACCCCCTACCTTTCCTAAATCCTCCTTGTTCATCTGCTATCCTATTCTCTGTCTTACTCTTAATTCTTTCAATAATAACTCTACCATACACTTTACCAGGTATACTCAACAGACTTATCCGCCTATAATTTTTGCACTCTCTTTTGTCCCCTTTGCCTTTATACAAAGGAACTATGCATGCTCTCTGCCAATCCCTAGGTACCTTACCCTCTTCCATACATTTATTAAATAATAGCACCAACCACTCCAAAACTATATCCCCACCTGCTTTTAACATTTCTATCTTTATCCCATCAATCCCAGCTGCTTTACCCCCTTTCATTTTACCTACTGCCTCACGAACTTCCCCCACACTCACAACTGGCTCTTCCTCACTCCTACAAGATGTTATTCCTCCTTGCCCTATACAAGAAATCACAGCTTCCCTATCTTCATCACCATTTAACAATTCCTCAAAATATTCCCTCCATCTTCCCAATACCTCTAACTCTCCATTTAATAACTCTCCTCTCCTATTTTTAACTGACAAATCCATTTGTTCTCTAGGCTTCCTTAACTTGTTAATCTCACTCCAAAACTTTTTCTTATTTTCAACAAAATTTGTTGATAACATCTCACTCACTCTCTCATTTGCTCTCTTTTTACATTGCTTCACCACTCTCTTAACCTCTCTCTTTTTCTCCATATACTCTTTCCTCCTTGCATCACTTCTACTTTGTAAAAACTTCTCATATGCTAACTTTTTCTCCCTTACTACTCTCTTTACATCATCATTCCACCAATCGCTCCTCTTCCCTCCCGCACCCACTTTCCTGTAACCACAAACTTCTGCTGAACACTCTAACACTACATTTTTAAACCTACCCCATACCTCTTCGACCCCATTGCCTATGCTCTCATTAGCCCATCTATCCTCCAATAGCTGTTTATATCTTACCCTAACTGCCTCCTCTTTTAGTTCATAAATTTCCCTCTCTCTTCCCTGATGCTTCTATTCTCCTTGTATCCCATCTACCTTTTACTCTCAGTGTAGCTACAACTAAAAAGTGATCTGATATATCTGTGGCCCCTCTATAAACATGTACATCCTGAAGTCTACTCAACAGTCTTCTATCTACCAATACATAATCCAACAAACTACTGTCATTTTGCCCTAAATCATATGTTGTATACTTATTTATCCTCTTTTTCTTAAAATATGTATTACCTATAACTAAACCCCTTTCTATACAAAGTTCAATCAAAGGGCTCCCATTATCATTTACACCTGGCACCCGAAACTTACCTACCACACCCTCTCTAAAAGTTTCTCCTACTTTAGCATTCAGGTCCCCTACCACAATTACTCTCTCACATGGTTCAAAGGCTCCTATACATTCACTTAACATCTCCCAAAATCTCTCTCTCTCTCCTCTACATTTCCCTCTTCTCCAGGTGCATACATGCTTATTATGACCCACTTTTCGCATCCAACCTTTACTTTAATCCACATAATCCTTGAATTTACACATTCATATTCTCTTTTCTCCTTCCTTAACTGATCCTTCAACATTATTGCTACCCCTTCCTTAGCTCTAACTCTCTCAGATACTCCAGATTTAATCCCATTTATTTCCCCCCACCGAAACTCCCCTACCCCCTTCAGCTTTGTTTCACTGAGGGCCAGGACATCCAACTTCTTTTCATTCATAACATCAGCAATCATCTGTTTCTTGTCATTCGCACTACATCCACGCACATTTAAGCATCCCAGTTTTATAAAGTTTTTCTTCTTCTCTTTTTTAGTAAATGTCTACAGGAGAAGGGGTTACTAGCCCATTGCTCCCGGCATTTTAGTCGCCTCATACGACACGCATGGCTTACGGAGGAAAGATTCTTTTCCACTTCCCCATGGACAATAGAGGAAATAAAGAACAAGAGCTATTTAGAAAAAGGAGAAAAACCTAGATGCAAGTATGTATATATATATATGCATGTGAGTGCCTGTGAAGAGTGACCAAAGCGTAAGTAGGAGTAGCAAGATATCCCTGTTATCTAGCATGTTTATGAGACATAATATGTAAATTTCACACTGTGTACTATACAAAGGAATATTAGTATTGTATTTGTAATAACTAGTCACACAGTCCAAGGTGAACCAAAATATCACAGTAAGTTTCAGTCTGTGATGTGTGGGTTATTTGTGTATTGTTCCAGTCATGGTATTGTGCCTTTTTATTCAATATTAAAGTGTGATATACAAAGTACACAAACAAGGCCACTATGTATTTAATTCAATAAGAGATAAATATTCTCCATGGGGAAGTGGAACAGAATTCTTCCCATGAAAGCCATGTGTGTCGTGAGAGGCGACTAAAATGCCAGAACAAGGGACTAGTAACCCCTTCTATATATATTACTAAATTTATAAAGAGAAACTTTCGTTTTTCTTTTTGGGCTACCCTGCCTCAGTGGGATACGGCTGGTGCATTGAAAGAAAGAAGAGATAAATATAACAGACAACATTTAAAGCGTAGTACTGGACCTTCAGCAAGAGGCGTTTCCTTTGTTTCGAACTGTTGCTTATGCCAAGCATGCCCTCAGTGTCCAGGATGAGAGCCTTGCTGGTGGCATCATAAGCTCCCCACACACCCAGGGTACAAGATATCTGATTTGAACTGGTCCTGAAAAATTTAATAGACTGGTTAGCCGGACTTGAGTCCTGGAGGTGGGAAGTACAGTGCCTGCACTTTGAAGAAGGGGTGGGGATAAGTTGCCAGAGATGTATTGGTACACCTCCGAGAAGACAATAATGGAATGAGTGATGATGAAAGTGTTTCTTCTTTTTTTTGGGTCACCCTGCCTCAGTGGGGAATATCCAGCATATTAAAAAAAAAAAACAACATTTCATAAAAAAAAAATTGCACACACAAATCAAGCTGCTAAAATGGAGATACAATCCACATCTATTTAGAGGTGGCCAGATACAACTTTTTTTTTTTACAATTATCCATATATTTTAAGAAGCTTGTAGAATTAAAAAATATAGATTACATTCTCTATCCTATACAGTATGATGAACAGCAGGTATTGTTGATAAGTGTCTTAAAAAGAATAAAATTCATGGCAGTACAGAACAGTAATTGGATTTAAAAAAGAAAATTAAATATAATTCCATACGAAAGGTGGGGATATGTTGCAGTTTTGCACTGTAGTATCAGCACACCTCTGGCAAGACAGTGATGGAGTAAGTGATGGTTAAAGTGTTTCTTTGGGTCACCTTACCTCATTGGGAGATGACCAATGTGTTAAAAATAAAAAATGAAAGGTTATTGTGAATGAAAGGCTTCAAAAACATCGAAGTGCAGTGGAACCTCGGTGTTCCAACATAACGGAGCTTTAGAACTCAGTCTTAGAACATTTTTCTGCAGTCCAAACATGCTGGCTTATTTAAAATTCAGTTGTAAAAAACTTTAGAGGAAAGCCCTGTTTCAAAAGTGCTCTGAAGTGACCTTTGACACTGACCTAACTCAGGGACTTTTGGAAGAATCAGTTCAACATCCTCCAGTGTGTGAGGCTGATAACTAAAGCCTGGCAAATACCGTTTTCCACATCAAACTTTTCACAGTTCGACCACCACCTAAAAACCAATTAGGTTCAAACACTGAGGTTCTACTGTACAGTCTTGCAGGGAATCTAAAGATACACCAGGTTAATCATTTTTAATTTTTGCACTGAAAAATGCATGAGGAGACTGCATACTTACTTGAAGACTTCTGTACCTTTGAAGAATATCTGGTTGAGGGTGTATGACTTGCCTTCTCCAGTGTTGCCAAATATGGAGACAACCTTCACCTGGAGGTCCTTCTCCCGAGCACATCCCATCTTCTTTAGCAGCTCTTTAGCATTCTTCACCTACCAATAAAAAAATAAAATTAGATTAACCCTTTGAGGGTTGAGACCCCCGATCGTTAACTCACTCTCAGGGTCAAAAAAAAATCTTATCAAATGATAGAGAATCTTTTCCCGATGGTACTGACACCAAAAGTACAAAATCTGATGGAAAACTTATGAAATTACGCTCTCGCAAAGTTACCGATATCGGCGATATTTACACATCACCGATTTCACCCATTTTGAGCCCTATTTTCGGCCAATTCTATTGTTCCAGTCAACTAAAATCATAGCTATTTTGCTAGAACTCCATTTGTTCTATTGACTGAGTAGAAGAAACTCCCCATTTACCAATTTCAACTACTCAATTGTGGTCAGAAATTGGCAATTTGGCCAATTTCAATCAAAATTCAAAAGATGCTAATTTCAAAATAGTCTTCAGAATAAACAAGACAGACCTTCCTGGCACTAAAATAACATTTTCTCTGTTCAGTAGTCACACCTCCAGGCCCCTCTTATACTACTCTTGCTTTCCATTTTGAATTTTTCTCACAAAAAGTAGAAGATTTCCCGTCATGCAGACTACTGCATTATTATAAAAATGGATTGCGGATCAGCAAGGAGGTTTCAGAGTGGGTAGGGGATGTGTAAATCAAGTGTTTACACTGAAGCATATATGTGAACAGTGTTTAGATAAAGGTAGGGAAGTTTTTATTGCATTTATGGATTTAGAAAAGGCATATGATAGAGTGGATAGGGGAGCAATGTGGCAGATGTTGCAAGTACAGTGGTCCCTCGCTTTTCGTAGTTATCGGGAATCATAGATTTTGGAAATCATAGGGATATTTTCGTATAAACATGGGCTCACTAATCATAGGTTGACTCGCGAATAGTAGTTCGTCCGGGACGCGTACGCACGGTGTGAGCCGGGGCAGCCTCCCTACCCAGCCAGTCTGGCATTGTTTACCAGTGAGCGAAGCTCCCCTCACGTGCTCCTACGAAATATTTCATAATATTCCACTCATTTTAGTGCTTGCAAGTACTAAATAAGCTACCATGGCTCCAAAGAAAGCTCCTAGTGCCAAGCCTGTGGTAAAGAAGGTGAGAAATATGATTGAATTTAAGAACAGCAACAGATTGCAGCTCAGAATCTTGCTGCAGAGGAGGAGGAAGAGAGATGGAAGGTACACTCCAGGTGCCTTATTCAGAAATTAAAGAGATTTTTGCTATGTGGGGTAAGATGGAAAGCTTTATGCAGAAACATCACCCTGACAAGGTTGTTGCAAGCCATGTTGGCAACATGTACAGTGACAAAGTCTTGGGCCATTTTAGGGAAGTGTTCAAGAGATGCCAGAAACAGAGCTCTCTCCACAGTTATTTTGCGAGACAGGACTCCAGTGACTCTCAAGCTGGTCCTAGTGGCATTAAGAAACAGAGAAGAGAAGTAACTCCAGAAAAGCAACTGGTACCTGAGGTGTTGATGGAAGGGGATTCCCCTTCCAAACTGTAAACAATCCAATCTCTCTCCTCCTCCAGTCTCCCATACACTAAGAAGAATCTCCAATAAAGGTAAGTGTTATGCTGTTAATGTTTCATTCATCATTTCCCACTGTATTGTTTATGTACTACATCTATATTTCATGTAAAAAAATTTTTTGTTTTAATACTTCTGGGTGTCAGGAACGGATTAATTGTATTTACATTATTTCTTATGAGGAAAACTGATTCGCAAATCGTAGATTTCGATAATAGTAGCAACTCCAGGAACAGATTAACTACGAAAAACGAGGGACCACTGTATATGGAATAGGTGGTAAATTACTAAATGCTGTAAGAGTTTTTATGAGGATAGTGAGGCTCAGGTTAGGGTGTGTAGAAGAGAGGGAGAATACTTCCCGGTAAAAGTAGGTCTTAGACAGGGATGTGTAATGTCACCATGGTTGTTTAATATATTTATAGATGGGGTTGTAAAAGAAGTAAATGCTAGGGTGTTCGGGAGAGGGGTGGGATTAAATTATGGGGAATCAAATACAAAATGGGAATTAACACAGTTACTTTTTGCTGATGATACTGTGCTTATGGGAGATTCTAAAGAAAAATTGCAAAGGTTAGTGGATGAATTTGGGAATGTGTGTAAAGGTAGAAAGTTGAAAGTGAACATAGAAAAGAGTAAGGTGATGAGGGTATCAAATGATTTAGATATAGAGAAATTTGATATCAAATTGGGGAGGAGTATGGAAGAAGTGAATGTTTTCAGATACTTGGGAGTTGACGTGTCAGCGGATGGATTTATGAAGGATGAGGTTAATCATAGAATTGATGAGGGAAAAAAGGTGAGTGGTGCATTGAGGTATATGTGGAGTCAAAAAATGTTATCTATGGAGGCAAAGAAGGGAATGTATGAAAGTATAGTAGTACCAACACTCTTATATGGGTGTGAAGCTTGGGTGGTAAATGCAGCAGCGAGGAGACGGATGGAGGCAGTGGAGATGTCCTGTCTAAGGGCAATGTGTGGTGTAAATATTATGCAGAAAATTTGGAGTGTGGAAATTAGGAGAAGGTGTGGAGTTAATAAAAGCATTAGTCAGAGGGCAGATGAGGGGTTGTTGAGGTGGTTTGGTCATTTAGAGAGAATGGATCAAAGTAGAATGACATGGAAAGCATATAAATCTATAGGGGAAGGAAAGAGGGGTAGGGGTCGTCCTTGAAAGGGTTGGAAAGAGGGGGTAAAGGAGGTTTTGTGGGCGAGGGGCTTGGACTTCCAGCAAGCGTGCATGAGCGTGTTAGATAGGAGTGAATGGAGACGAATGATACTTGGGACCTGACGATCTGTTGGAGTGTGAGCAGGGTAATATTTAGTGAAGGGATTCAGGGAAACCGGTTATTTTCATATAGTCGGACTTGAGTCCTGGAAATGGGAAGTACAATGCCTGCACTTTAAAGGAGTGGTTTGGGATATTGGCAGTTTGGAGGGATATGTTGTGTATCTTTATACGTATATGCTTCTAAACTGTTGTGTTCTGAGCACCTCTGCAAAAGCAGTGATAATGTGTGAGTGTGGTGAAAGTGTTGAATGATGATGAAAGTATTTTCTTTTTGGGGATTTTCTTTCTTTTTTGGGTCACCCTGCCTCGGTGGGAGACGACCGACTTGTTGAAAAAAAAAAAAAAAAAAAAAAAGTGTGGAGTTAATAAAAGTATTAGTCAGAGGGCAGAAGAGAGGTTGTTGAGGTGGTTTGGTCATTTAGAGAGAATGGATCAAAGTAGAATGACATGGAAAGCATATAAATCTATAGGGGAAGGAAGGCGAGGTAGGGGTCATCCTCAAAAAGGTTGGAGAGAGGGGGTAAAGGAGGTTTTGTGGGCAAGGGGCTTGGACTTCCAGCAAGCGTGCGTGAGCATGTTAGATAGGAGTGAATGGAGACAAATGGTACTTGGGACCTGACGATCTGTTGGAGTGTGAGCAGGGTAATATTTAGTGAAGGGATTCAGGGAAACCGGTTATTTTCATACAGTCGGACGTGAGTCCTGGAAATGGGAAGTACAATGCCTGCACTTTAAAGGAGGGGTTTGGGATATTAGCAGTTTGGAGGGATATGTTGTGTATCTTTATACGTATATGCTTCTAAACTGTTGTATTCTGAGCACCTCTGCAAAAACAGTGATTTTGTGTGAGTGTGGTGAAAGTGTTGAATGATGATGAAAGCATTTTCTTTTTGGGGATTTTATTTCTTTTTTGGGTCACCCTGCCTCGGTGGGAGACGGCCGACTTGTTGAAAAAAAAAAAATGAATAACATCAGCGCACTTGTGAAAGAATATCAGACTCACACATTGGACGCATGGCGTGATTCATTTAATCCTAAACATCGGCAAAAATCGAACATTTCTGCTACTTTGAGCTCAATTTCAAGGTACTTTTCATTGTGAAACTAATCACAATTATCTCTGTTTCTGTAATATATCTTCCATTATATCAAATGAGTTCAAGAAAACGAGAATACGCCCATAAATACCATATGAAAATACACTGCAAATTCGCTGTTTGAAACCAAAAACATGGAGTTTTTTTTCTCATTGCGCACTGTGTGCTGCAGAATTATTTTTTATACAGCACACAATGACCATGCAGACCCATTCTTTCATAAGTAGGCCTACCAGCTTTCTTCCACCAGATTTGAAGGCACTAGAATTTTGGCATATAAATACTGGAGTGACACTGGCTATCAAGCCATACATATACAGGACCGGCCCTGAAAGGGTTAATGTATAAACGCTGGCTTGTGTGTTAAATAGGAGTGGAGGTAAGTGGTTTTTATGATTTGATGTGCTGTGGGAATGTAAGCAAGGTAATGTTTACGAGGAAAGTCAGGGAAAACCGTTTAGCCGGACCTGAGTCCAGGAGGTGTGAAGCTACAGAGCCTGCACTGTAACTTCACACCTTTGATAAAGAAATTACAGAGCTCCGGTAAAAAAATTACCGAGCTCCAGTAAAAAATTACAGAGCGCCAGAAAAAAATTACAGAGCTCCGGCAAAAAAAATTACAGAGCTCCAGTAAAAAAAATTACAGAGGTCCAGTAAAAATATTACAGAGCTCTGGCAAAAATTACAGAGCTCTGGCAAAAAAATTACAGAGCTCTGGCAAAAATATTACAGAGCTCAGGTAAAAAAATTACAGAGCTCCAGTAAAAAAAATTACAAACCAGTAGAACCAATATCACACGTCATGAAAAACATTAAAAGGATGATAAAATGCCAAATTAATAATTTTCTGAATAAATATGACTTACATAGGAGGAAACCGAACCACTACCTCTATCAAGTGGCAGACCAACCAGGCTGTAATGAACTAGGTGGGCCAGCAGGCCACCAGCAGAAACAGCCTGGTTGAATACACAACCAACACAGAAGTCTGACACCAGGCTAGAAAAACCCTTGAGATTGGTCACAGGTGTATCACAGGTAAATAAATAACAGCACAAAGTCAAGCCTTACATCCAAGACAACAAAACTAATATCAAGAACAAAAAGACACAATACCATGACTGGAACAATACACAAATAACCTGCACATAAGAGAACGAAACTTATAATGATGTTTTGGTCCACCTTGGACCAGTTAATGGTCCACATGGGACCAAAATGTCATCACAAGTATTATTGTCTTATGTGCGGGTTATCTGTGTAGAATTAATACAATTTTACCATTATGAACTTATTATATTCTACACAATTTACTTTGTAAAACAAAATACACATTAAGGTATTAAGTACAGGACGGCCCCACACATACAGCTACCACTTTTCGTTCCACATTTTTGTTGGCTTTCAAATGAGCCACAGCTCATTATGCTCGGTGCTTTTTATCTCTTTGTCCTCTGTGTCCATGTATTGTTTGTAATGGCTTGATAAAGCTCCTGGAGAGCGAAACGTTGCCACAATAAATGTCACATTAGTTGCACTTGTGTCCTTTTACTTTACATATCTCTTTTCCGCCATTACTGACATTTTCATACAAGAGTTGTGTACGGGAAGGATGGATGGCATTTTGTTTTAAGGTAAGTATTGCGTGTACGTACTGTGTATTTATTTTATCTTACTTATGTTATTTATGCCTAGCTATACGATAGTGTAAACACATTTTGGGTGTTTTAAACGCATTCAATAATGAAAAACCATGATTTTCCACCCACTGGCAATTTTCACTTATCGGTTGGGGTCACGAATCTTAGGAGCCGTACAAATGGGGCCGCCTGTATTGTGAAAAATAACAAACCTGGAGCTCTTCTTTTTCATTAATAAGCTTGAAGGACTCGTGCTCAGTACCTAAGTCGATGCTGCGCAGGTCATTGTTAAGAATGTCAGGGGTGTTGCTCTCTGTGGGGTAAACACACTACTGTATATTACATTTAATATAAAAATACAAATGAATAACCAAAATGTAATGAACACTTGTCAATGCTCAGTAATAATCCACATGGAGACAAGCACAGGAGGTTGATTGATCTATATATTTTGAACCCCTTCTTGGATCCTCTTCAGCATCTGCTGAAAAGGACCCCAGAAATGGTCGATGTATACATATTAATCAACCTCCTGTGTTTATCTCCATGTGGATTATTACTGACACAAATACAAATACTTTCTTTTCTGCAGTATACTGGTAATGTAGTTTACATGTAAACTACATTGTTAGGCACAAAAGAAAGCATCTGGGGGTGCATTTTGGGCAGACTAATTCTAATGCTTGAAGACTACTTAAGAACTAAACAAAGGGGTTATTAAGTAGCAGTTTTTAGATGTACAAAACTTTATTATATCACAACATCTTAACCATACTTCCCAGTCCTTCAGAAACTTGATAAACTTCCAGTCACAGACCATACCTCCCCAAGGGGAAAACTTCATCACACACCATACCTCCCCAAGGGGAAAACTTCATCACACACAATACCTCCCCAAGGGGAAAACTTCATCACACACCATACCTCCCCAAGGGGAAAACTTCATCACACACCATACCTCCCCAAGGGGAAAACTTCATCACACACCATACCTCCCCAAGGGGAAAACTTCATCACACACCATACCTCCCCAAGGGGAAAACTTCATCACACACCATACCTCCCCAAGGGGAAAACTTCGTCACACACCATACCTCCCCAAGGGGAAAACTTCATCACACACCATACCTCCCCAAGGGGAAAACTTCATCACACACCATACCTCCCCAAGGGGAAAACTTCATCACACACCATACCTCCCCAAGGGGAAAACTTCATCACACACCATACCTCCCCAAGGGGAAAACTTCATCACAGACCATACCTCCCCAAGGGGAAAACTTCATCACACACCATACCTCCCCAAGGGGAAAACTTCATCACACACCATACCTCCCCAAGGGGAAAACTTCATCACACACCATACCTCCCCAAGGGGAAAACTTCATCACACACCATACCTCCCCAAGGGGAAAACTTCATCACACACCATACCTCCCCAAGGGGAAAACTTCATCACAGACCATACCTCCCCAAGGGGAAAACTTCATCACAGACCATACCTCCCCAAGGGGAAAACTTCATCACAGACCATACCTCCCCAAGGGGAAAACTTCATCACACACCATACCTCCTCAACGGGAAAACTTCATCACACACCATACCTCCCCAAGGGGAAAACTTCATCACACACCATACCTCCCCAAGGGGAAAACTTCATCACAGACCATACCTCCCCAAGGGGAAAACTTCATCACACACCATACCTCCCCAAGGGGAAAACTTCATCACACACCATACCTCCCCAAGGGGAAAACTTCATCACACACCATACCTCCCCAAGGGGAAAACTTCATCACAGACCATACCTCCCCAAGGGGAAAACTTCATCACACACCATACCTCCCCAAGGGGAAAACTTCATCACAGACCATACCTCCCCAAGGGGAAAACTTCATCACACACCATACCTCCCCAAGGGGAAAACTTCATCACAGACCATACCTCCCCAAGGGGAAAACTTCATCACACACCATACCTCCCCAAGGGGAAAACTTCATCACAGACCATACCTCCCCAAGGGGAAAACTTCATCACACACCATACCTCCCCAAGGGGAAAACTTCGTCACACACCATACCTCCCCAAGGGGAAAACTTCATCACACACCATACCTCCCCAAGGGGAAAACTTCATCACAGACCATACCTCCCCAAGGGGAAAACTTCATCACAGACCATACCTCCCCAAGGGGAAAACTTCATCACACACCATACCTCCCCAAGGGGAAAACTTCATCACACACCATACCTCCCCAAGGGGAAAACTTCATCACACACCATACCTCCTCAACGGGAAAACTTCATCACACACCATACCTCCCCAAGGGGAAAACTTCATCACACACCATACCTCCCCAAGGGGAAAACTTCATCACACACCATACCTCCCCAAGGGGAAAACTTCATCACACACCATACCTCCCCAAGGGGAAAACTTCATCACACACCATACCTCAACGGGAAAACTTCATCACACACCATACCTCCTCAACGGGAAAACTTCATCACACACCATACCTCCTCAACGGGAAAACTTCATCACACACCATACCTCCTCAATGGGAAAACTTCATCACACACCATACCTCCTCAACGGGAAAACTTCATCACACACCATACCTCCTCAACGGGAAAACTTCATCACACACCATACCTCCTCAATGGGAAAACTTCATCACACACCATACCTCCTCAACGGGAAAACTTCATCACACACCATACCTCCTCAATGGGAAAACTTCATCACACACCATACCTCCTCAATGGGAAAACTTCATCACACACCATACCTCCTCAACGGGAAAACTTCATCACACACCATACCTCCTCAACGGGAAAACTTCATCACACACCATACCTCCTCAACGGGAAAACTTCGTCACACAACATACCTCCTCAACAGGAAAACTTCCAGTCACACACCATACCTCTTCAACAGGAAAACTTCCAGTCACACATGGGGCCAGGAGCTTGGACTTGAAACCTTCAACCTCAACTAGGTGAGTACACCATACCTCCTCAATGGGAAACATTACTTGAATAATAACCACCACACACCTGTTTGTATTATTGTTATACATTCAAATTCAAGTTTGTTTGCACATGATACACTGTTTACACGATACATTGTTTACACAGAAATGGGTGAATGCATGCAGAAAGCCCATGATTATGCAGAGTATTTTGGGCAAGCTTAAGCTTGGCATCAGCATTTGGGTGGCAGAAATTTACAGACTTACGGAGCGACAGAAGAGAATTGAAGGAGTTGTCGTAATTGGCCTCTGAAGTGTAGGAAGCCAGGGAGCTCATGATGGCTGAACTAGGAGTAGGAGCAGAGGATGCCACTGATAAACCTGAAGAACATTGTGACACCTGTTTAACACACACAGACATAGAATATTACAGTATTTTATGGCATAATATGCGCACCAGTATATAAGACAATGTTTAAAAGCAACTGTAATGTAACGTTGGTAAGCAACTGCTAAAGTGTAACACAAAGGCTATCCTTGACCCTGACCTTGAGCATATAAGATGCAGGCTGATTTTTCAAGACTTTTTGTGGAAAGAAAAGGTTCACCTTATATGCCAGAAAATACAGTACATTGGCACTTTTATTCAAAATTAAAAATATATATACATATATTCCAGCTTTAGTGAAAAAATGAAGTTTCTAAGAAAAAAAAAAAAACTTAAAAAATGGAAAAATTCTGATGGGGTCACAAAATGCTTGGGAATAGGAGGGAATTATTATCATTATATTTATAGGAAACTGAAAAACCCATAAGGGTTATTTATTTTATAAGCATTGGGGAATGGGAAGTAATCAGGTTTGATCCAAGGGAGGAAAGGTTATCTGCAATTCCTTGAATCAAGCACCTTCATCAGTGACAGGGCACCCTCTTTGAGGGAAGTCTCAAAAGTGCATCAGAAATTATAAATAACCCCTATGTCAACTGTTTAGTGAGAACTACCATTAGCCTGGCCCATGACCAGGCTCCAGGGGTAGAAAAACTCTCACAACTCATCAAAAGTATAATACTAGAGTTAGACATTAATTAAACACTCCGGTACACTAATATCTGTAACCATGATGACTGCCAAGCACAGAAACAATAACTAAAAGATCCAATGTTAGGAAACTTGTTTCATCATCAATAAAAAGAGAGCACTGCATAAAAACATTTTACTCAACATTTCCATCCTGCAACAGGTCAAATGTTCTTACTGACATGTGGCTCGGGTCATGACCTCCAACACTAGTTTCTAATACATTTGCATAGCATTTTTTTATGTAACCTACGACAACCAGCTAAGACACAGGTACAGTAAACTCATGCTTTAATGTACTAATAAAACCGAATGAGTGCATGTTAAATCAGAATAAAGTTAAAAAAGCAGAAAAAACACTAATGTACTCATTTATTTTTTTATTTTTTATTATCACACTGGCTGATTCCCACCAAGGCAGGGTGGCCCAAAAAAGAAAAACTTTCACCATCATTCACTCCATCACTGTCTTGCCAGAAGGGTGCTTTACACTACAGAGGTACTCATGTGTACCTCTAATAGTGTGCAGAATTCACAGATATACTGCATTAAATATTGAAAATAAAGGATTTTATCTCTTAATGCATTTCAGAAATTTGTTACATCAATGAGTTATTGTCATTATATTTACTGCTAGGTGAGGAGGGGCAGTAGATATGTAAGGAAAACCTGACCTTTGTTTTACCAGGCCAGGGGTTAAACCTAGACAATTCCATCATAGAGTAATTATTATTATTATTATAATCAAAAAGAAGCGCTAAGCCACAAGGACTATACAGCGCTGCAGGGCAGGAAGGAAGTGAGGGCATCAGGTGGCAAAAGGGAGATGGATGAGCAACAGGTTACGGATAACAGCGGGGCAGTGGATGGTGAAAGGGTAAAGGGCAGCAAGAGACTGAACCAGAAAGGGCTGAGGGGAGTGCGAAAAGTATCATCAGAGTTTGTGGAGTAAATCGGTCGTTGTCAAGAAGTCAATGAGAGAGTCAGGATTAAAGGAGGGTCCATCAGCAAGAAGGGAAGGTAAAGAGAGAGTAGTAGAACGAAGACGACGTTGGAGGTAAATTCTGCGTGCTCGTTGATAGAGAGGGCAGTCTAACAGAATGTGGCTAATCGATACTGGAACTTGACACTGCTCACAGAGAGGAACAGGGTGCCTCTCCATGAGATACCCATGAGTAAGACGAGTGTGGCCAATGCGAAGGCGGGAGAGAGTGGTCTCCCAACTTCGGCACTGATGACAAGAAGACGGCCAGTAACCTATGCTCGGTTTAATAGAATGAAGTTTGTTACCGAGCAGAGTTGACCAACGTTGTTGCCAACGGGTGCGAAGGTGGGTAGCTATTGCAGCAAAATAGTCCAGAAATGGAACACCTCGATAGGAAATTGGTAGGTCATATACTGCTGACCGCGCAGCAGTGTCTGCCTGTTCATTGCCCTGTACGTCGACATGACCAGGGACCCAACAAAAAACAATATCTTTATGTTTGGTAGAGATACGGCGTAGCCAAAGTTGGATACGGAGAACTAGGGGATGAGATGTATCAAATTTTCGTATAGCCTGTAGAGCACTAAGGGAGTCTGAGACTACTACAAATGATGACACAGGCATAGATGCAATACGAATAAGTGCTGCAAGAATGGCATACAGTTCAGCAGTAAAAATGCTAGCTGAAGATAGTAAATGCCCTCGTACGACGCTGTCCGGAAACACTGCTGCGAATCCGACGCCGTCTGAAGACTTAGAGCCATCTGTGTACACAGCGGTGGCATGAGAATGGGAGTGGAAGTGATCAAGAAAAAGAGAGCGGGAAGCCACCGTAGGCAGTTGAGCTTTCGAGCAAGGGAGTGAGAAAGAACAGACCCGAACAGCTGGAACTTCCCAGGGGGGCAGGGAAAAGTGAGATGCTACATGAACATATAAAGGTGGTAACTGAAGGGAAGACAAGAGTGAATGTAGGCGAAGAGAAAAGGGACGGAGCAAACAGGGGCGGCGAACGAATAAAGAATGTCTACTAATATCGGTGACCATTCTATAAATGGAAGGATTGTGTAGATCGTGAGAGCGTACATAGTAACGAAGGCAATGGGCATCACGGCGATCAGACAAGGATGGAACATTTGCTTCTGTATAGAGGCTCTCAACAGGGGAAGAGCGAAAAGCACCAAGGCACAAACGTAAGCCTTGGTGATGGATAGAGTTAAGGCTAGAGAGAGTAGCAGGAGAGGCCGCGGAATAAATCTGGTCACCATAATCGAGTTTCGATAAAACGAGGGCTGAATGTAGGCGAAGCAGAGTTCGACGATCAGCTCCCCAGGAAAGATGAGCAAGGGTTTTAAGAAGGTTTAGCCGGCTGTGACAAGTTGCCTTCAGAGAGGTAATGTGAGGTTTCCAGGTTAACCGACGGTCAAAGAGAAGGCCTAGAAACCTGACTGTATCACGTTCGGGGATACGGGAGCCATAGAGATACAAAGGATGATCGGAGATAACAGAGCGTCTAGTGAAAGTAATTTGGTGAGTTTTGGTACTTGAAAATTTAAACCCATGTGTGGTGGCCCAAGTGGAAACACGGTCGACCGCATGCTGGAGAGAAACTGGAATAAGGTGACAGTCAGCGCCTGCACAAGCAATAGCGAAGTCATCAACATAGAGTGATGACCAAATATTGGGTGGAAGAACAGAGGCCAAATCATTTATAGCAAGGAGAAAAAGTGTTGTGCTTAGAACACATCCCTGAGGGACACCTTCAGCTTGGACGAAGTCCGGGGAAAGAACATTATTGACTCGAACACGGAAATGTCTGTCAGTTAAAAAGTTCTTAAGGAAGGATGGTAGATTGCCTCGGAGGCCTAAGGAATGGGCCTGGGCCAAAATATTATACCTCCAAGTTGTGTCATATGCCTTCTCAAGGTCAAAAAATATGGCAATAACTGAGTGATTATTCGCAAAGGCATTACGAACATACGTATCCAAGCGTAGTAAGGGGTCTATGGTAGAACGACCCTTACGAAAGCCATATTGACTAGCGGAGAGACTGTTGTGAGTCTCTAAATACCACATTAAACGTCGATTTACGAGGCGTTCCATCACTTTGCAAACTGCACTTGTAAGAGCGATGGGGCGATAGTGGGAGGCATCATGTCCTGTAGTACCCGGTTTGCGGAAAGGGAGAACAATGGCAGATTTCCACAGCTGGGGAAGAACTCCTTGTGCCCAAATAAGATTGAAGAGGTGTAAGAGGACTACAAGGGCTGACCGATGTAAATGTTGTAACATACGAATATGAATGTCATCAGGCCCAGCTGCCGATGATCGGCAAGCTGAGAGCGTTGCCTCCAGTTCTTGAAGTGTAAAAGGCACATTATACTGTTCTTCTCCGAGAGAAGAAAAGTCCAAGGGTACTAACTCTCTGGCAGACTTTGAGGAAAGAAACGAGGGGCATAGATGGAGCCCTCGGGAAATACGGACCAGATGTGTGCCAAGTTCAATGGCAACGTCGAGAGGGTTTGCTATATCAACACCAGTGACCCGTAGAACAGGAGCCGGGTCAGGAGAGTATTTACCACTCAATTTCCTCACTTTTTTCCAGACTGCACTCATAGAAGAAGCAGAGGTGATGGTGGAAACATAGTCTCGCCAACAAGTGCGTTTAGCTTCACGGATGACACGGCGAGCGATCGCACGCTTCTGCTTAAAATCAACAAGTCTCTCAGCGGTTCTATTGTACCGGTACCTGCCCCATGCAGCACGTTTCAAACGTACTGCACGAGCACAAGCAGGAGACCACCAAGGCATGCACTTCTGAGAATGCCTGCCTGAGGTTTGGGGTATAGAATGAGAAGCTGCGGTATAAACTGATGTCGAGAAGATGTGTAGGAGCTCATCAATGGAGGATGAAGAAGGAACCTCACTAAAAGCAGTGAGGTGTGAGTAAAGATCCCAATTTGCCCGATCAAATTGCCAGCGAGGGCTACGGGAAGGTGGTGAATAGGAAGGAGAAGTAAGAATGATCGGAAAATGATCGCTGTCATGTAAGTCTGGTAGAACAGACCAGGTGAAGTCTAGTGCAGTGGAGGAAGAGCAGACTGATAGATCGATGCAAGAGAGAGTATGAGTACGAGGATCAAAATGGGTGGGAGTACCCGTATTTAAAACATGGAGGGGGTGAGAGGCAAGAAAAGCCTCCAACTGAATGCCACGTGAGTCACAATGAGACCCCCCCCAGAGGAAATGGTGGGCATTAAAATCACCAAGTAACAGAAGTGGTGGTGGTAAGGATGAAACAAGAAAGGCAAAGTCTGGGATAGAAAATGCTCGAGAAGGAGAGAGATATAAAGAACATATTGTAAACCACTTATTCAAGTGGATACGGGCTGCAGTGTAATGCAGCGAGGTATGGACAAATAGTTGACAGTACGGAATATCATTGCGTAGAAGAAGGGCACTTTCATTAAAGGTCCCATCTGAGAAAGGATCCGAAGAATACAATAAATTATAGCCTGAGATAGGTTGGAAAACAGCCGAGTGTAATTTTGGTTCTTGTAAGCAAGCACCAACAGGGGAAAACCTGGAAAGCAACATCTGAAGCTCACCCCGATTACCCCTGAGGCCGCGGATATTCCACTGTAAATAGGCCATGATTGGCGATGAAGAAAATATCAGGAATCTGTAGGTAAAGGCACCTACGGACTAGAGGGGTTAGAAAAGTCAACGTGTGGTGGCATTGGAAGATGTTCAAGTAGCGAAGGAACGGAGCGTTGCGAAGAATGGGGTTGTGAAGATGGAGGAGAGGGAAGAGAAGGAACAGGAAGTGAATCAGTGTCCATTGAAGGTTTAGTCTCTGCAATATATTCTGAAATGGCTTCAAGTGTTTCTGAATTCAAAGATGTATGGGAAACCATATTGGAGATAGGAGGAGGAGGGTGAGTAAAGATTGGGACAGTAATGGACTGTACCAAAGTAGAGGGGGAGGGAAAAGTGTAAGGGACTGGAGATGAAGTGTGGGGGGGGACAGAAGAGGTAGAAACCTGGGAGGTGACAGAAGAGGGAGAAACTTGGGAGGGGACGGGGGTGGAAGGCATAGTACGAGGAGGAGGGTGAATCTCCACACTTGTAATAGAGCCAGAGAGAGGGGAAGAACTAGGTACAGAGACTGGAAAGGTAACGTGTGGAGGTGGAAGAAGGGAAGGAAGGGGCAAAGAAGATTTGAGCAATGTGGATTTTTTGGACTTCTGAGTAGAGGGGCGATTGGTATTAGGTGTCGTACGAGGTCTTGTCGATACTGGGGCTTGTGAGGAAGGACGCGAAGATGTGAGAACAGACTGAGTTGTAGTCGGGACGTCAGAGCCAAGGACAGCAAAAGGATTAGATGCCGTAGTGGCTATGGGAGGGGTAACAACAGAGGAGGCTGCAGAAGATGGGACCCCAGAAGTGGGGGGACGTTTGGAAACACGAGAATAAGAAACACGGGGTAGTCTCCCTTGGAGGCGGAGATGAGTAACTGCCATAGCATAAGGGAGACCTTCTGCCTCTTTGAGGCAACGGATTTCACGTTCATTTAAGTAGACCTGGCAACGGCGGGAGTACGAAGGGTGAGCTTCATTACAATTAAGGCAAGATGGAGGTTGACTGCAAGATGTATTAGAATGGTTGTCGGCACCACAGACTGGGCATTCGGCCATAGATCTGCAATATTTCGCTGGGTGACCAAAACGCCAGCAATTTCTACATTGTTGCGGTGTAGGTATCACCTTTCGAACTTGTAACCGATGTCCCGCGACATATACAGAGGACGGGAGTTCTCGGCTGTCAAAAGTTAAACGAGCCACATTGCAAGGGTAACGTCTCCGCCCCCGGGCAGGAAGGACATAAGTGTCTACTTTGAGGATTGGGAGATCCTGGAGTTCCAGCTGTTCAAAAATGTCATTGCCACATGACTGGAAATTCTGTTGGACTATGGTATGGGGCAGAATGACAGTACCACTACAAGAATTGAGAGAAAGATGTTTTTCAATAGTGATAGGAGTAGTATCGATATTCGAAAGGAGAGAAAGATCATGAGCTTGGGTAGCATTCTGGACAGTGACGATGCGTGTACCGCTCTTGAGAGCGTGAAATGAAATATCTCTGCCAACATGACGCAGGAGCGCTTTGGCAATACTATGGTCAGAAAGGTAGGCAGAAGAAGAAGTTGGTCTTAAAGTAAAGAATTTAGTCCATTGTGTGGTCCGAAACTGAGCGTGGAGAGGGAGTGCTTGACGTGTCGGTCGTTTCCGAGTAGAATGGGAAGGTAACGACGGAGCATCATCAGGAGATTGACGTTGGCGTTTAGGAGTAGGACCGGAGTTGGTCCGGCAGGAAATGGGTGGGCGATTCGAAAATTGCCGTACCGTAGAGGGAGAAGCCGGAAGCATAGTCAAAGGAGAGCGGAGTTCAGACAAATCGAAGGAGTCAGTCGAAGCCCCGGTACCTGAAGCGGGTGAGGAAACAGCACCAGCAAGAGGTACAGGGGGATCAGGAGTGTCCGAAGAGTGGTCTAAACACAAGGCAGGGTCAGAATGGGGTGCGGTATCAAGAAGGGGCCCGGGGGTAGTGGTTTCATGGACTAGGGCTGCCATGGTTAGGTTACTCCTTTGCTTTTTGTTTTTAAGAAAAAAAAAGAAAGAAGAAAAGAAAATAAAAATAAAAAAAAGAATAAAAAAAGGGGGGAGCGGGGAGGAATAGTTCCCAGGAGGAATGAAAGGGCCGGAAATCCCCCTCCGCGCCCAAGAGGACTCGACACCGCTAGTAGCGCAGATGCAGCATGGAACCCGTGCCATACCCTACCCTTCATGCCAGTAAACCAGCAATCTGGGATAGCAACCTCACATCTGCCGAGCTACCTCGGTGGACAAAAGAGAGGGCGGCCGGATATCCGCCACAAAGCATACCTCCTTCAGCCACCACCCCCGGAATCCGAAAGGTGGCTTCCAGAGATACACCCGTCGCCCAAGACACCCAAAGCCACTCCGGGATACCGGAGAGGGATCGGGACATCCCTAGGCAATCCAGATTCCACGGCAAACTACGCCACCGCCAAGAAACCTCAACGGAATGGGATGGACCCCGGTGTCCTTTCCCCTACCTAGGAACTAGCGCGCCTGTGGGAGAAATCACGAAGGCTAAAAAGAGGAAGGGCAAAAGGGAGGGGTGAGGAGGAGGAGGAGGAATGGAAAAAGGGGAGGATGGGGAGGATGGGATAGGGGAGGGGAGAATGGGGGGTAATTAGGTTCGGTCTGAGGAAGAAGACCGACAGGGCTAATTCCTCAGACCAAGAGCCTCTTCACCACGCCAAGGAGCCCCCCTTGAAGAGGTCATAGAGTAATAAACATACAAGTTTTAACAATGATGCTGACCTTGGGATGGTAATTGGGGTAAAACTATACATAAAAACTGCAAATCTGTAACCCTTTATTCATTAGAAAGTACAAGAAAGTAAGTAAAACTTCTCACTTGACCTAGGTCATCACATGACCTATCTCAACAAAAATCATTAGAGAAGAAAAGTCACAATATAAAGGATGGAGATTCACAATGGACAAATAACCCTCACACAGGAGAAAGAAACTTATGACGTTTCAGTACAGACTAGTTAATATATTGTCCAAGTGGGAACATCATTTGTCTCTCCTATGTGCGGGTTATTTGTGTATTGTTCCAGTCACAGTATTGTGCATTTTTATCGTTTAAGATTTATAACTAACCCACAAAACTGAAAACAAAAACTAAACACCATTTCAGTCCATCATTAACCATTATCAAACATCGTAACAAGTGTGAAATCTGTGAGATTCAAAATAAAACAGTAGGAGGAAGTCAGTTTATTTGAAGATCTGAAAGAAATGAAAATCAGATCAGGAAAATTTTCGTTTTCTTTTCAAGGCTGATTTTGACAGTAAGAAGCATTACTATAATTTTTTAACTACAGGCTGTTTCCCACCAAGGTATGGTACCCCAGTGATGTAAACACATTCACCACTGTTCATTCAATAGCTGTCTTGCCAGACTTGAATTTAAATAGCTATCACAATTCAAATGACTCTTTGAACTGCAACATCACTATATATCCTTCAGAGTGCAGCCACTATACTTTGCGTCTCTCAGAGTGCAGCCACTATACTTTGCGTCTCTCAGAGTGCAGCCACTGTACTTTGCACTTCCAGACCTCAATTCCGGCTGACTTCCCTTGATCTCTTCCTAAATGTCACCTTGCATACACTCTAACAGCAAAGCACATCATGGAAACTACTTGTCTCCACTCACTTCCATCTAACACATTCTTGCTACACTGAATTCTACACACACACACTTAAAATAAGTGACCAGTCAAGGGTTCTTATAAACAAGGTGAAAATCCTTTCAAGAATATTTAATTGGCACTAGTCAAAGGTGGTTATACATCTATTATTATTATCATTATTATTATGCTCGTGAAGAAGTACTGTACTTGGGAAATTGAAAGCTGCTGGGTTTACACAGAGGGAGTTGCAACTTAAAACAAGTTGTATTCCTGATATTCCAACTTACAAACAAATTGTATTCCTGTTATTCCAACTTACAAACAAATTGTATTCCTGATATTCCAACTTTTTTTTTTTTTTTTTTGCAAAAAATACTCATTTTCCAAAAGAAATCAATGTCACAAAGAACTTATGTTTCACACACGTTCACAACCGTGGATGAACGTTTGTAAAAATTTAACTGGTTCCTAAATGCTAAGTATACAGTACCATACACTATAAATTACAATTTTGTGAATCACCACACATTATGCTAACAGAAATAAATACACATGCTGTATAAAAAAATAAACATGAACAAAGAAAAAAACAAGAGTTAATCTTCGATATAATGAAACGTGATTGTAACAATCAATAACAAACATCTGATTTTGTCTGATGTTTCAGAATCAAACGATCCAGCAAATTTTTGAAGTTCATTAAATATAGGCCCATTAAATTGAAAGTTTACTATACTACAGGGGGTAAAGGAGGTTTTGTGTGCGAGGGGCTTGGACTTCCAGCAGGCATGCGTGAGCGTGTTTGATAGGAGTGAATGGAGACAAATGGTTTTTAATACTTGACGTGCTGTTGGAGTGTGAGCAAAGTAACATTTATGAAGGGATTCAGGGAAACCGGCAGGCCGGACTTGAGTCCTGGAGATGGGAAGTACAGTGCCTGCACTCTGAAGGAGGGGTGTTAATGTTGCAGTTTAAAAACTGTAGTGTAAAGCACCCTTCTGGCAAGACAGTGATGGAGTGAATGATGGTGAAAGTTTTTCTTTTTCGGGCCACCCTGCCTTGGTGGGAATCGGCCGGTGTGATAATAAAAAAAAAATAATAACTTAGCCCTTATAATGAAGTCTCAGTATACAGTGGACCCTCAGCTAACGATGGCATCAGCTAACGTTAAATCCAGCTAACAATACATTTTAACGCAAAAATTTTGCCTCAGCTAACGCTAAAAAACTCACCCAACGCGATTTGTTTGAGACACATCCACGTGTGGCCTGAGGTGCCTCAGTTGTCCCGTGGGTGCCAGTGTTTACAAGCCAGCCAGTGCGGTCGCATCCACACATACAATCAGAACATTTCATATTATCACAGCGTTTTTAGTGATTGTACCTGCAAAGTAAGTCACCATGGGTCCCAAGAAAGCTTCTAGTGCCATCCCTGCAGGAAAAAGGATGAGAATTACTATGGATATGAAGAAAGAGATTAAGGAAATGTGTGCCAAGTGGCTTGAAGTGCAAACCTTTATGGATGAAAATCACCCTCACACAGCTATTGCAAGCCGTGCTGGTGACTATTACAGTGACAATGTTGTGAACCCTTTAGACAAATCATAAAGGAATGGGAGGTACAGGCCTCTATGGACAGATATGTTGTGTGACAGATCCAGTGACTCTCAAGCTGGTCCTAGTGGCATTAAAAGAAGAAGGGAAGTAACCCTGGAAAAGGACTTGATACTTCAAGTCCTAATGGAAGGGAATTCCCTTTCTAAACATTAAGAACTTCCACACTCTCCCCTCCTCCCATCCCATCAATCATCACCAGATCTTCAGTAAAGGTAAGTGTCAGTTTGTGTGTATTAAAATTAATATTTCATGTGGTAAATTTTTTTTTTTTTTCATACTTTGGGGTGTCTTGCACAGATTAATTTGATTTCCATTATTTCTTATGGGGAAAATTAATTCAGCTAACGATAATTTCAGCTAACGATGAGCTTTCAGGAATGGATTAATATCGTTAGCTGTGGGTCCACTGTACTAGAGTGCACTTAAGCCTTTACTGAAAGGACAAATTATAGCACAGTGTACAGTACGCAAATAAAAATTTTGGTAACACAATATTAAGACTAATGAAAGTTGGTGGAATACTTGTCTAGTGAAACAAAAATATAGATAGTAGTAGGGTAGTAATGTAATATGGTAGTAGTAGGGTAGTACTGTAATATGGTAGTAGTAGGGTAGTACTGTAATATGGTAGTAGTAGGGTAGTACTGTAATATGGTAGTAGTAGGGTAGTACTGTAATATGGTAGTAGTAGGGTAGTACTGTAATATGGTAGTAGTAGGGTAGTACTGTAATATGGTAGCAGTAGGGTAGTACTGTAATATGGTAGTAGTAGGGTAGTACTGTAATATGGTAGTAGTAGGGTAGTACTGTAATATGGTAGTAGTAGGGTAGTACTGTAATATGGTAGTAGTAGGGTAGTACTGTAATATGGTAGTAGTAGGGTAGTACTGTAATATGGTAGTAGTAGGGTAGTACTGTAATATGGTAGTAGTAGGGTAGTACTGTAATATGGTAGTAGTAGGGTAGTACTGTAATATGGTAGCAGTAGGGTAGTACTGTAATATGGTAGTAGTAGGGTAGTACTGTAATATGGTAGTAGTAGAGGTAGCAGCAGGGTAGTACTGTAATGTAGTTAGTAGCAGCTGCTAGGCAGCAGCAGCTAGCAGCTAGCAGCCAGTAGCCAGCAGCAGCAGCAGGGTAGTACTGTAGTATGGTAGTAGTAGTATGGTAGTACTGTAGTATGGTAGTAGTAGTATGGTAGTACTGTAGTATGGTAGTACTGTAGTATGGTAGTAGTAGTATGGTAGTACTGTAGTATGGTAGTAGTAGTATGGTAGTACTGTAATATGGCAGTAGTAGTATGGTAGTACTGTAATATGGCACACAGGCAGACAGTGGAGGATCAATGGCAGGTGCTGCCTATAGTCAATATATATAAGGGATGTGCAATATATTGTATGTACATATATACAAACCGATACTGCAAAATAAATTCATGCATATTATTGCTCAAAAAATGCAAAATAAAATCCATTTTTTTTATACACAATGGATGCTTAGGGGTCCCGCCCCATCACACCTGTAGGACCTGGAGTAACCGCCCTTTCAGCCATTACGTTAAGCCACCGCTAACAGTAGAGACATTGTTAAATTTCGTTACAGTACTATTTAGTCCATAGCAAACTGAAGAATAAAAAGGCACAAAGAATACATAAATAACCCACACATAAGAGACAAACTTATGATGACATTTTGGTCCGACTTGGAACATTAGTCACACACAAGTGTGAAGCTTCTTTGTGACTAGTTAATGGCCCAGGTCAGACTGAAATGTCATTATAAATTTCCTTCTTCTATGTGAGGGCTGTTTGTGCACAGCAGATTTGTAAATACATTTACATTGCATGTCTATCTTTAGATTAGAGGACAGAGGCTTGAGCTTCTCCTTTAGCACTTCATACAAATATTTTAACATGGTAATGGTAATCAATCCATAATCTATTAATATCTAAACATTGTACCATTATGTTTTACTACAGCGTATTGTGTTTTTCACACATACTTCTTCCTTGTGTTTTAAACTCAGTGCTCAGCCTATTAAAGTATCCAGTCAGCCCTTACAAAGCTCCTATATGTTGTGCAATTTTTTGTAAACGTGGATGAAATAGTACTACATATCCAAAATCGAACATTGTATGTAAATGCCTTCATAATACATGCTATTTAATTTCCAAAGCACTTATTCAATAGCATTTACCAAAAAATGCACTAAGTAGAAGAGCTAACTGTAGCACTGTGTCTATAAATAATAAAAAGGCATAATGCCGTGACTGGAACAATACACAAATAATCCGCACACAGGAGAACGAAACTTAAGATGACGTTTCGGTCCAACTTGGGTCATTAACTAGTGTGTAACTAGTTAATAGTCCAAGTCAGACCCAAACATTGTCTAAAGTTTCTTTCTCCTATGTGCGGGTTATTTATGTACTATGTCCATGTCTGAAGACACTGCGGTGACTAGTCATTACAAGGAATTCAGCAGAGAATTATTATTATTATTATAATCAAAAAGAAGCGCTAAGCCACAAGGGCTATACAGCGCTGCAGGGTAGGGAAGGAAGCGAGGGTATCGGGCAGTAGAAGGGGTGAGGGATGATTAGTAGGTTACAGAAAACAGTGGGGCAGGGGATAGTGTAGGGGTAGGGGGTAGCAAGAGATTGAGGTAGAAAGGGCTGAAGGTATCATCAGAGATTGTGGAGTAAGTCAGTTGTTGTCAAAAAGTCAATGAGAGAGTCCGGATGAAAGGTGGGTCCATCAGCGAGAAGGGAAGGTAATGAGAGAGTAGTAGAGCGGAGACGACGTTGGAGGTAAATTCTGCGTGCTCGTTGATAAAGTGAGCAGTCTAACAGAATATGGCTGACCGATAATGGAACCTGACAATGCTCACAGAGAGGAGCAGGGCGCCTCTCCATGAGATGTCCATGAGTAAGACGAGTATGGCCAATGCGAAGGCGGGAGAGAGTAGTCTCCCAACCTTGACACTGGTGACAAGAAGACGGCCAGTAACCTATACTCGGTTTAATAGAACAAAGTTTGTTATTGAGCAGAGCAGACCAATGTTGTTGCCAACGGGTGCGAAGGTGGGTAGCTATTACAGCAAAATAGTCCGGAAATGGAACACCTCTATATGAAATTGGTAGGTCATGTACTGCTGACCGCACAGCAGTGTCTGCCTGTTCATTGCCCTGTACGTCAACATGACCAGGGACCCAACAAAAAACAATATCTTCATGCTTGGTAGAGATACGGCGTAGCCAAAGATGGATATGGAGAACTAGGGGGTGATGTGTATCAAATTTCCGTATAGCCTGTAGAGCACTGAGGGAGTCTGAGACAACCACAAATGATGACACAGGCATTGATGCGATACAAATAAGTGCTGAAAGAATGGCATACAATTCAGCAGTAAAAATGCTAGCCGAAGATAGTAAATGCCCTCGCACAATGCTGTCCGGAAACACTGCTGCGAATCCAATGCCATCAGAAGATTTAGAGCCATCTGTGTACATGGCGATGGCATGAGAATGAGAATGGAAGTGGTCAAGAAAAAGAGCGGGAAGCCACCATAGGCAGTTGGGCTTTCGAGCAAGGGAGTGAGAAAGAACAGACCTGAACAGCTGGAACTTCCCAGGGGGGGTAGGGAAAAATGAGATGCTACATGAACATATAAAGGTGGTAGCTGAAGGGAAGACAGGAGCGAATGTAGGCGAAGAGAGAAGGGACGGAGCAAACAGGGGCGGCGAATAAATAAAGAATGTCTACTTATATCAGTGACCATTCTATAAATGGAAGGATTGCAGAGATCGTGAGAGTGCACATAGTAGCGAAGGCAATGGGCATCACGGCGATCAGACAAGGATGGAACATTCGCTTCTGCATAGAGGCTCTCAACAGGGGAAAAGCAAAAAGCACCAAGGCATAAATGTAATCCTTGGTGATGGATGGGGTTAAGGCTAGAGAGAGTAGCAGGAGAGGCTGCTGAATAGATCTGGTCACCATAACTGAGTTTCGATAAACTGATGGCTGAATGTAGGCGAATGAGAGTTTGACGATCAGCTCCCCATGAAAGATGAGCAAGGGTCTTAAGAAGGTTTAGCCGGCTGTGACAAGTTGCCTTTAGAGAGGTAATGTAGGGTTTCCGGGATAACCTACGGTCAAAGAGAAGGCCTAGAAACCTGACTGTATCATGTTCAGGGATACGGGAGCCATAGAGGTACAAAGAATGATCGGAGATGACAGAGCGTCTAGTGAAAGTAATTTGGCGAGTTTTGGTACTGGAAAATTTAAACCCATGCGTGGTGGCCCAACTGGAAACACGGTCGACCACATGTTGGAGAGAAACTGAAATGAGGTGACAGTCAGCGCCTGCACAAGCAATAGTGAAGTCATCTACATAGAGTGATGACCAAATATTGGATGGAAGACAGAGGCCAAATCATTTATAGCAAGGAGAAAAAGTGTGCTCAGAACACATCCCTGAGGGACACCTCCAGCTTGGATAAAGTCCGGGGAGAGCACATTATTGACTGGAACACGGAAATGTCTGTCAGTTAAAAAGTTCTTAAGGAAAGATGGTAGATTGCCTCGGAGGCCTAAGGAGTGGGCTTGGGCCAAAATATTATACCTCCAAGTTGTGTCATATGCCTTCTCAAGGTCAAAGAATATGGCAATAACTGAGTGGTTATTCGCAAAGGCATTACGAACATACATATCCAAATGTAGTAAGGGGCCTATGGTAGAACGGCCCTTACGAAAGCCATACTGACGAGCGGAGAGGCTGTTGTGTGTCTCTAAATACCACATTAAACATCTATTTACCAGACGTTCCATCACTTTGCAAACTGCACTGGTAAGAGCGATGGGACGATAGTGGGAGGCTTCATGTCCCGTAGTACCTGGTTTGCGGAAAGGGAGAACAATGGCAGATTTCCACAGCTGTGGAAGAACTCCTTGTGACCAAATAAGATTGAAAAGGCGTAAGAGGACTGCAAGGGCTGACTGATGTAAATGTTGTAACATACGAATATGAATGTCGTCGGGGCCAGCTGTCGATGATCGGCAAGCTGAGAGTGTTGCCTCCAGTTCCTGAAGTGTAAAAGGCACATTATACTGTTCTTCTCTGCGAGAAGAAAAGTCCAAGAGTGCTAACTCTCTGGCAGACTTTGAGGAAAGAAACGAGGGACAGAGATGGAGCCCCAGAGAAATACGGACCAGATGATTGCCAATTTCAATGGCAACATCTAGAGGGTTTGCTAAATCAACACCGGCAGCCTGCAGAACAGGAGCTGGGTCAGGAGAATATTTACCACTCAGTTTCCGTACTTTTTTCCCGACTGCACTCATAGAGGAAGCAGAGGTGATGGTGGAGACATAATCTCGCCAGCAAGTGCATTTAGCGTCACGGATGACACGGCGAGTGATCACACGCTTCTGCTTAAAATCAAGAAATCTCTCAGTGGTTCTATTATACTGGTACCTGCCACACGCAGCGCGTTTCAAACTACTGCACAAGCACCAGCAGCAGACCACCAAGGCACACATTTCTGAGAATGCCTGCCCGAGGTTTGGGGTATAGAATGAGAAGCTGTGGTTAATACTGAGGACGAGAAGAGGTGTAAAAGCTCATCAATGGAGGATGAAGAAAGAATCTCACTGAAAACAGTTACCTGTGAGTAAAGGTCCCAATTTGCCTGATCAAATTGCCAGCGTGGTTTACGAAGAGGTGGTGAATATGAAGGGGAAGTAAGAATCATTGGAAAATGATCGCTGTCATGTAAATCCGGGAGAACAGACCAGGTGAAGTCTAGTGCGGCGGAGGAAGAGCAGACTGAGAGATCGATGCAAGAGAGTGTATGAGTACAAGGATCAAAATGGGTGTGAGTACCTGTATTTAAAACACGGACGGGGTGGGAAGCAAGAAAAGACTAGCTGAATGCCACGGGAATCACAGTGAGACCCCCCCCAGAGGAAATGATGGGCATTAAAATCGCCAAGTAACAGAAATGGTGGCGGTAATGACGAAACAAGAAAGGCAATATCCGGAATAGATAATGCTCGAGAAGGAGAGAGATACAAAGAACAGAGTGCATACCACCTATGCAGGTGGATACGGGCTGCTGTGTAATGCAGCGAAGTACGAACAAATAGCTGATGGTACGGAATATCAGTGCGTAGAAGAAGGGCACTTTCATTAAAGGTCCCATCAGGAAAAGGATCCGAAGAATACAATAAATTATAGCATGAGATGGGATAGATAACAGCAGAGTGTAATTTTGGTTCTTGTAAGCAAATGCCAAAATTACACTCTGCTGTTATCTATCCCATCTCAGGCTATAATTTATTGTATTCTTCGGATCCTTTTCCTGATGGGAAAAATTGGGAAAGCAACGTCTGAAGCTCACCCCGATTACCCCTGGGGCCGCGTATATTCCACTGTAAATAGGCCATGATTGGCAACGATAAAGATACTAGAAATCCACAGAGAAGGGTACTTACGGACTTGAGGGGTTAAAAAAGTCCACATGCGGTGGCAGCGGAAAACGTTCAAGCAGCGAAGGAACGGTGCGCTGTGAAGAAAGGAGTTGCGCAGATGGAGAAGAGGAAAGAGAAGGAACAGAGGGTGGATCAGTGTCCATTTATGGTTTGCTCTCTGCAATATATTCAGAGATTGCTTCAAGTGTTTCGGAGTTCAGAGACGTCGTATGGGAGACAATATCGGAGATGGAAGGAGAAGGAGTCTGAGTAAAGATTGGAACTGTAATGGACTGTACCAAGGTAGGGGGGGCAAGGGGGTGGAGGGAACTGGAGAAGTGTGGGAGGGAACAGAAGAGGCAGAAACCTGGGAGGTGGCAGAAGAGGAAGAAACTTGGGACGGGACAAGGGAGGAAGGCACAGTACGAGGAGGAGGATGAACCTCCACACTCGTAACAGAGCCAGTGAAAGGGGAAGACCCAGGTTCAGAGACCGGGAAAGTAAAATGTGGAGGTGGATGAAGGGAAGGAGGGGTTAAAAGAGATTTTTTGGACTTCTGAGAAGTAGAGGGACGATTGGGAGGAGGTGTCGTACGAGGTTTTGTCGATACTGGGATTTGTGAGGGAGAACACGAAGAAGTGAGAACAGACTGAGGTGTTGAAGTAGGGACGTCTGAGCCCAGGACAGCAAAAGAATTAGATACACGAGTGACTATGGGACTGGCAACCGCAGAGGAGGCTGCAGAAGATGGAACCCAGAAGTGGGGGGACGTTTTGAAACACGAGAATAAGAAACACGGGGTAGTCTCCCTTGGAGGCGCAGATGAGAAACTGCCATAGCATAAGGGAGACCTTCTGCCTCTTTGAGGTAACAAATTTCCTGCTCATTTAAGTAGACCTGGCAACGGCGAGAGTACGAAGGGTGAGCCTCATGACAATTAAGGTAAGAGGGAGGTCAACTGCAAGACGTATTAGAGTGGTCATCTGCACCACAGACTGGGCATTCGGCTATAGAACTGCAATATTTTGCTGGGTGGCCAAATCGCCAGCAATTCCTACACTGTTGCGGTGTAGGGATCACCTTCCGAACTTGTAACCAATGTCCTGCTACATAAACAGAGGATGGGAGTTCACGGCTGTCAAAAGTTAAACGAGCCACATTGCAAGGGTATCGTCTTCGCCCGCGGGCAGGAATTGGGAGATCTTGGAGCTGCATCTGTTCAAGAATGTCATTGCCACATGTCTGGAAATTCTGTTGGACTGTGGTATGGGGCAGAATAACAGTACCACTACAAGAATTGAGGGAATGATGTTTTTCTATAGTGATAGGAATAGCATCGATATGTGAAAGAAGAGAAAGATCATGAGCTTGGGTAGAATTCTGGACTGCGATGATGCACGTACCACTCTTAAGAGCATAAAAGGAAATATCTCTACCAACATGGCGTAGGAGTGCTTTGCCAACACTATGGTCGGAAAGATAGGCAGTAGAAGAAGTCGGTCTTAAAGTAAAGAATTTAGTCCATTGTGTGGTCCGAAACTGAGTGTGGAGAGGGACTGCATGACGTGTCGGTCTTTTCCGAATAGAATGGGAAGGTAATGAAGTAACATCATCAGGAGATTGTCGTTGGCGTTTAGAAGTGGGACCAGAGTCGGTCCGACGTGGGAAGTGCTGGTGATTCAAAAATCGCCGCACCGTAGAGGGAGAGCCCGGAAGCATAGTCAAAGGAGAGCGGAGGTCAGACAAATCGAAGGAGTGAGTCGAAACCCCGGCACCTGAAGCGGGTGATGAAACAGCACCAGCAAAAGGTACAGGGGCCTTAGGAGTGTCCGAAGAGTGGCCAAAAGATGAGGCGAGGTCAGAACGGGGTGCAGTAACAATAAGGGGCCCGGGGGTAGCGGGGTCATGGATCGGGTACTCCATAGTTAGGTTACTTCTTTCTTTTTGTTTTTAACCCCTTGACTGTCGCAACCCCCAATCCTGAGGTGTCTCCTGGTGTCGCAAAATTTAAAAAAAAAAAAAAAAAAATTCTTATGAAATGATAGAGAATCGTTTCTCAATGATAATGACACCAAAAAACGAAATTTGATGGAAAAGTGACTGAATTACACTTTCACGAAATTAGCGACCTCGGCGATATTTACAAATCGGCGATTTCGCCCACTCTGAGCCCTATTTTCGGCTAATTCCATTGTTCCAGTCGACCAAACTCATAGCTATTTCTTTAGAACTCCATTTCTTCTATCGATTGAGTGCAAGAAACAGCCCATTTACCAATTTCAAATACCCAATAATGTGGTCAGAAATTTGCAATTTGGCCAATTTCACGAAAAAATATGACAATGTCAAATGTCAAAATAAGGTCCAGAATGAACAATGCAGACATTCCTGGCTCTAAAATAACATTTTCTTTGTTCATCAGTCATGTCTCCAGGCCCCTCTGATATTACTCTTGCTCTCTATATTTAATTTTTATTCAAACAAAAAATAGAAGATTTACTATTATGCAGACTACTGCAATACTGTAATAATTGTATAAATAACATCAACCCATTCATGAGTGCATATTAGAATGGCTAGTTGGACATTTATTGGACAATGACATCATTTGTTTACTTTTGAACATTGGCAAAAATCAAACATTTCCCCTACTTTGAGCTCCATTTCCAGGTTCTTTTTATAGTAAAATCAATCAAAATCACCTCTATTTTTATAATATGTCTTCCACTCTATCATATGAGACCAAGAAAACGAGAATACAACTATAAATACTATATGAAAATAGACCACAAAGTCGGCATTTTAATTAAAAAAAAAACGGTCGGAGTTTTTTTTTTCTCATTATGCACTGAGTGCTCCAGGATTTTTTTTATATGGTGCACACTGACCACACAGACCTATTCTCTCACATGTGGGCCTACCAGCTTTCTCCTTCTTGATTTGAAGATGCTAGAATTTATGAGTACAGTATATATACGTCAAACACGGTACCTCGTAAGACGTATATATACGGCCGCGACAGTCAAAGGGTTAAGAAAATAAAAGAAAGAAGAAAAAAAAAGAATAAAAAAGGGGGAACCGGGGAGGGATAGTTCCTAGGAGGAATGAAAGGGCCAGAAATCTCCCTCCGCGCCCAAGAGGACCTCAGCACCGCAAGTAGCGCAGATGCAACATGGAACCCGTGCCATACCCTACCCTTCATGCCAGTAAACCAGCAATCCGGGATAGCAAACTCACATCTGCCAAGCTACCTCGGTGGACAAAAGAGAGGGCGGCCGGATATCCGCCACAAAGCATACCTCCTTTGGCCACCACCCCCAGAATCCGAAAGGTGGCTTCCAGCGATACACCCGTCGCCCGAAAGACACCCAAAGCCACCCTCCGGGATACCGGAGAGGGATTGGGACATCCCCAGGCGATCCAGATTCCACGGCAAACTACGCCACCGCCAAGAACCTCAACGGAATGGGATGGACCCCGGTACCCTTTCCCCTACCTAGGAACTAGCGTGCCTGTGGGAAAAATCCCAAAGGTCAAAAAGAGGAAGGGCAAAAGGGAGGGGTGGGGAGGAGGAGGAGGAGGAAAGGAAAAAAGGGGAGGATTGGGAGGATGAGAAAGGGAAGGGGGGATTGGGGGGTAATTAGGTTCGGTCTGAGGAAGGAGACCAACAAGTCTAATTCCTCAGACCAAGAGCCTCTTCACCACGCCAAGGAGCCCCCTTGAAGAGGAGCAGAGAATTAGACATACTTAAGTCAGTGTTGATCATTCACGATGATCCTCCTCCTCCTCCTCCTCAACTACTTTCTATTTCTATTTGTTTTCTAAACTATTATTCTCTGTTCATGTCCTTATTATCATTTGATAACTATTTTATGAAACTTTTTGCAACTTTGCCAACTAGCGGGTTATTGAAAAACAGAAGAATATGAAAGAAAAGTTATGTTTTGAATAAAGGCTTTTGTTGCCTTAATGTACCAATTAACAAGAACATGTGTTCAAAAATCATAATTTCTATAAAATTTGGGTAAAAAAAAACAGAAAAAAGGGATACAGCATATTTAATAATTTTTGGTTGCCTTAATGTACCAGTTAACAAAAACACATATTCAAAATTTATAATTTCTATAAAATTTTGGTAAAAAATGGAGAAAAAAGTGATACAGTATATTAAAAAAAAAATCCTTAACATACCAATTAAGAACGTTGTGTTCAAAAAGCATAAACAACTTAACAATTTTGGCAAAGTTACTCACTTGGCGGGATCCTGGATAAACCAGCCGAGCCTTCTATTCTGATACTGTGAGCAACTCCCGGGCCACCGCTGATAAAGGCGCCCCTGCGGGGTTCCATCGCTACAAACAATGTGGCGTGCTCCAAACTCTCTCTCACCTTGAAAATAAATCAAATTCCCATAATTACAGAGCAAGTACCTCTCCAGAAGTGGCTTCATACAGCCTGAAGCTCGTTCTCTCACAAGCCAATACGTATTACAAATACAATACACCACAGTATGTAACACAGTACAGTACTGTGAAAGTAAAAAAAAAAATACCAGTTCTTGATATGCATTAGTAAGCCAGAACACGCGCTCTGTAATTTGCCAGTGCAAAATATTACTACATAATGTAGACTGCATGTGCAACATTAGGCATGTGCAACATTAGGCACGTGCAACATTAGGCACGTGCAACATTAGGCATGTGCAACAACAAAAACACAGCCTGCACTGCACAAAAAATTGCCTGAACAACCTGTACACCAAGTGAGAAAACAGAGCTGTGCACCAAATGCTGTAACAAAATACCTTAAGTGCCACCACCACAGAAATGTAAACAAATAAATAGCAGCAACAGTGGTAGTAGTAGTAGTAGACATTTAGTAGCAATAGTGGTAGTAGTAGCAGTAGATCTTTATGAAGCACTCTGACCACTCACATCACTTAGTGAAAACAGAAATGAAGCCAGCGCCTAAACACTGAAAATGATACAGTGTGTGAGTTGCCTTGCAGACACCTTGCCTCAAAATCTTACTGGAAGCATATCATTATTAAATTAATGGGGATAAGCCTGAAGAATGGGAAGTTAATCAAGTTTAATCCAGGGAAGGAAAAGGTAGCTCCAATTCCTTAAAGCAAGAGCCCTGAAAAGCTTTGCATAACAAGGGGTTTTCTATAAAGTAGTTATACAGTACATGTCAATCACCCTGACTGTATAATATACTGTATTCTGCTTTACAGAAATAAAGTTTGTTCATTTGTGTGTTAATGGTTATGCAAAATAGGGTGGGGGAAGAATGTCCCCCTTGAAGTTGTTCTATGAGAAGTAACTTAAAGATTCTTCCATCCAGCCAAAATGAAGGTAGAGAGGCTTAGGAAACGAACCTCAATGACTACTAAATTACTGCGTCTTTTAGCTAGTTTGAATGTGTTAGGTTAAAGGACATGTGTGCAACTAATGCAACATAGAGTGGATGTATTCTCGTGAGATGTAATATTAATATCTTACTTCGGGTCACTGATATAAAACTCTTGCAACACGAGCTGCTTCTTGTGAGTCCCTAGAGAGGATAGAGTTAACAAGGCAAAAGGAAAGACTTCTGAGAACAATCACCCACAAAAAACAACTATAACCTTAATTTTTTAAGGGGTGAACCGGTAAGCCAGTGGAAGGCCTCAGTCAGATGACCAAAAGCTCTAGTAGCAGGTCATCATATGACTAAGACCCATGTCAGAAAACACTTGTCTTGTTTCCTCACCAATCTTACCTAACTTAACCTATCACCCACACTATTTATATTCATATGATAACTATTAATTATCAAAGACAATTATACCTAAGGCAAAGAATTAAAGGAACAATACCATGACTGGAACAGTATACAAATAACCCGCACATAGTAGAGTGAAACTTGTGTGTAGGTTATGTGCACATTATACCTAAGACATCTGAAGATAAGTCAGAGCTTCTTCAAGAATCGAAGGCAGCACCAAGACAAAAACAGAATACAAGATACAGCTGTGCCACTAGTTTCAGTATTCCCAAGTAAAGCAATTCTCAGATAATAATAGAAGTAAAATAGTTATGCGCTTCTTATATTAGCTGTTTCATAAGAGGAGGCATCAGGAAATGGGTAAAAACTCTTAGTAAAGTGCAAATCTAAGAGAGTACTCAATATTTCTAAATATTCAACCTGTGGTAAATACTAAATTCAATATTAGAAATATAAGTCGGTGGTATTCTTATATGTTATATAACTATGTCCTCTATTTAACAGAGTTTAACTTTATACAGGTAAGCCATCACTAATCCGGCATCACTGGGACCTGTAGTGTGCCGGATTAGTGAGTTTACTGGATTACAGAGTGGTTAGGTTAGAATACACTTAATTAACCCATCAACAGAGATTCTTTCTGCTACATCTTCCTCACTTTTATCACTGCTTTCTCCTCCACTGGCTTGCTGCTGTGGATTTACAACCATCTGCACAATTTCTGAGTCAGTATAATGATGAAATTTGAGTCAGTATAATGATGAAATTTGAAATTATGCTAGCCAAAATTAGTGCCGGATTACTGATGGAACCAGATAACTTATTGCTGGATTAGTGATAGCCAACCTGTACTAGTGATGTTCTACAAGCATAGCTATGTATCCTGAGTTATAATTATGCATCTGATTACAAAATTTCTCATCTATCCACTACTGATTATATGATCTTTACAATCAAAAGATCCTACATTAATCTGTATACCTTTACCTGGCCTATCTAAATATTAAGGTCCTTGGAGGTTAAGCTAGGAAATTATGCCAAGCCAAGATGCCACCCCAGATTAAGTTTGCTTGTATTTCGTCCTACTGATGATGCAATTTTTGCTCCACCAACAAAAAATGTGAAACCTTTCTTCTATTTTATTTTAATTAACAGATTAAAACAAAAAAGATTTACAGCAGCTTGAACATTGAAATTACCAATTACACCTGAGCTAGTGAAAAGCAATACAGGCATACCTCATTAATATGGCGCTCACTTTAGAAAGTTTTGCACCAATATGACGCTTTTCAATTATATTTGCGTTTATTATTTTTGGTGCTTGACTTGCTCTTAAGATGGTTTTCTGCAATTTTAATTTTTTTTTATATATTTAGTATTTTTATTTTTGCATCTTTTTAGGCCTAGTGCTATTGTGCCCTTAATAAATGATTACGTAAACATGTTTTTAGGCTTTTATATGTGAAAAAAGGCTGTGGTCTGCTTTACTGGGATATTCACTTTAAAGCGGCAGTCTGGAACCCAACCCGTCATATTAGTAAGGTACACTTTTATTACTATTATACAAAAACAATATTTTTCACAGATCTCATTACTCAGGAGTTCCGAAGACTAAAAAAAATCTAAATAACGATAAATAAAATCAGATCTAACAATTATTAAACAACATAAAGAAATTTAGTTTTCAGAAGTTATATACAGTAGGGCCTCGCTTTACGGCGGTAGCCTGGAACCTAACCTGCCATATAGGTGGGGCCCTACTGTAACTGTCCTGTGATTAAACCAAACCATACTACGGGTGGGGTTAGAACCCGCAATCACAGCCTCAAAACTCCAGACCATCGCGGTTCTAACCCCACCTGTGATATGGTTTGTTTGCAATCGTGTCATTACAATTTCGTGAGTCTTGTCATGCAGTGCCCTGACGTCAATACTGGGATTACAGTAACTTTTCCAACACTCACAAAACTCTCTATACCTCCTCTTGTAAATCATTCAACTGCTCTATCTCATTCAACATGTGTCAAGATGTTGGGTTTACTACTTAATACTTCCGTGCACTCGAGAAAACTGCCTGGGTGGGTACTGGCCAGTGGTAAACAAAAAAAATGCAATCAGCAAAGCCTTTGAAAATGGTCAGCATTTCAGGCAATTGTTGAAAAAGGCCCAAATAGCCACATCTTGTTGAATCCTGAGTAATTTGTTGCCCTTGGATGTGGCACATCCAAGGACATGTTGATGTACAGTATATGTCTCAAAATCATTGTGAAACATAATTAAACTACTTGTATGACTATTACAGGGCAGAAGGTATAGTGCATTAATATACATTAGATCCAGATGATGATTAGTCATAACTAAACAATTAGAAATACCCTGTAATAAAATACTGATCTCAGTGTGTGGTATATTTGTTGAATTTAATCTGAAGACTACAAAAAGTTTTTATATTTGAATTATACTTAATATACATGTGTGGGGCATATATAATAGATAATTATATATGGTCTTGAAAATAAAAATAAAAATTATAAGCCAGAATTATAACAGTATACTTTTACCTTATGCTCTAAATATATTATATACAATGGACCCCCGACATTCGATATTAATCCGTTCCTGAGAGCTCATCGAATGTCGAAAATATCGAAAGTCGAATTAATTTTCCCCATAAGAAATAATGGAAATCAAATTAATCCGTGCAAGACACCCAAAAGTATGAAAAAAATATTTTACCACATGAAATATTAAGTTTAATGCAATAGAATAATTACAATAACAACAATAACAATAGACTAATAACAAAAGAATAATTGACACTTACCTTTAATGATCTGGTGATGATTGACGGGATGGGAGGAGGGAAGTGTGTGGATGGTGTTAGTGTTTAGAAGTGGAATCCCCTTCCATTAGGACTTGAAGTATAAAGTCTTTTTCCGGGGTTACTTCTCTTCTTCTTTTAATGCCACTAGGGCCAGCTTGAGAGTCACTGGACTTCTGTCGCACAACATATCTGTCCATAGAGCTCTGTACCTCCCGCTCCTTTAAGATTGGTCTAAAATGGGCCACAACATTGTCACTGTAATAGTCACCAGCACAGCTTGCAATAGCTGTGTTAGGGTGATTTTAATCCATAAAGGTGTGCAGTTCAATCCACTTTGCACACATTTCCTTAATCTTTGAAGTAGGCACAATGGATTCCACAACTGGCAGAGGCTTCTCAGGGTTAGCCCCAAACCCTTCAAAATCTTTCTTAATTTCCATACTAATTCTCATCCTTTTTACCACAGAGTTAGCACTAGAAGCTTTCTTGGGGCCCATGGTGATTTATTTTGCAGAAACAAGCACCAAAAACAGTGATAATATGGATAATATGGAATGCACCAAATGTATCCTTAGATGCGCGCACACTGGCTGGCTTGTAAACACTGGTACACAGGGGGCAGTTCAGGCCACACGTGGACATGTCTCATATGAATCGTATTGAATAGCAGGTTTTCGATTGAATGTCGAGGCGAAATTTTTGCATTAAAATGCATCGAATGTCGGACTTATCGAATGTCGATGCCATCGAATGTCGGGGGTCCACTGTATAATTATACCCACGAGGGAAACACCAAATCCAGGGGATCTCATACAGTGCCTGGGGAAAGGAGGGCATAATAGCTTTGATTCAAGGGAAGGGTAGGTACAGATTCCTTGAAACAAAAGCCCCACACTGGCATCAAGGAGCTGCCCTCGAGGACTGCTCTAAATAGAGCATTATCAGGTCAGTGAGTTTTGATAAACTTCAATTTTGAGTAAAGCAGTTTTTTACTTTATTTTAATCAGGGAGAGGCTCTAAACCCATATGGATCATATAGTACCTGGGGAATGGGAGGCATCTAGGTTCATAAAGGATAATAAGGCCTGGTCACAGACCAGGCTGTGGGGGCGGTGACCCCGAAACCCTCTCCAGGTAACTGTACGGTGCCTGAAATTATTCAACAGAAACCCTAGGACATAACTCTTATGTGATTGAAATGGTTTTGAAAATTGACAGGTTGAAAAATGAGACTTTTGCAACATTTAGGGATCTTTACGGAGGAAACGTTTTTTCCAGCCAGTGGCTTCTTCAGTCCAATATTGAGAATAACAGTGGAAGACGAGGAGGAGTTTGAGATAATCACTCTCTCAGCATGGATGTGTTCAGTCCATCAAGATTGTGTGACAAAGTAAGTAAAGTAACATTTATAAAGGGACTTGAGTCCTGGAGGTGGGAAGTGAAATGCATGCATCCTGAAGGAGGGGGTAGAGATATTAACAGTTTTGAAAAATTGGAGTATAAGCACCCCTCTGGCAAGACACTGATGGTGAGTAAGTTTATTCAGGTATACACAAATACAGTTACACAGATTATCATACATGGCAGCATATGTGTAGAGAACCTAAGAAAGCCCCAAAACGTCGAACAAAGCGACTTACTTCCATTGGTGAAAGTTGGTGAAAGTCTTTTTTTTTATTTTTGGGTCACATTGCCTCAGTGGGAGACAAAGTTCATTTAAAAAAAAAAAAGGGAAACTGGTGAGCCAGACTCGAGTCCTGGACTTAGGAGAGTGCCTGCACTCTAACGGAGGAGGAGGAGGAATGCTATGGTTCAAAGGGTCATGTGACTTATGATGTCCACACATTTCTTGCAAGACAGCTACTGAATGAATAATGGTCAATGTGTTTTCTCAGTTTGGGGTCACCCTACCTTGGTGGGAAACTGGCTAATGTAGTAAATACAAACTAAAAGAAAATTGTGATAAGATAGCACAGCATATGACATTAAAACTACCACACAGTGAGCAAAAGATTGATAAGAGATAATACAGTATAATGAGTCACGTTTAGTACATATTTCAGTTTATGCAGGAATACATGATAATTACAGTATTACATATACAGTGGACCTCCGGTTAACGATATTTTTTTATTCCAGAAGTATGTTCAGGTGCCAGTACTGACCGAATTTGTTCCCATAAGGAATATTGTGAAGTAGATTAGTCCATTTCAGACCCCCAAACATACACGTACAAACGCACTTACATAAATACACTTACATAATTGGTCGCATTGGGAGGTGATCGTTAAGCGGGGGTCCACTGTATATCCATGCTATGTAAGTGTAGCATGGTTGAATTTACATTATATTAAGGCAGTGTTCTTTGATCTTTTTCAAGTTGGAAATTTTCCTAATCATTAGTTTGTTACATTGTTCATCTTGCTCTTGTGTCCATTATCTATTTCAAGCAGAGCAAATTCTCCAAGCAACTGAAAACATTTCTTAATGACCAAATTCCTTGAATCTCCACCAGCAGCAACAGCCTGGTTGCCCAGGCAAACACCAGGCAACCCTGGCCCATGGCCAGGCTCTGGGAGTAGAAAACTCATCAAAGGTAAAAGCAAGGTACATATATAAGGTATATATCATTCACAGATTATGAATTTCAGATCTAAAATATTGTCATAAAGGTCTTAATACAAAAGAGATACACTTGTTTTACACATCTAGAGTGCACCATCACAATGATCTATCAAGATCATAATCACCATGTACATCACTACAGAACCTTCCTAGTGACACTCGTACCCAAACTAACTTCAAAAATAACACCAGTTGACGACTCATGCCAGTATCATGTCCAGGAACTACCAAGAACATTACACACTTCACTTAACACCCATGAGCCTTACTCTAATACTGACACTTATTCTCATATGGAATAAGTATTAATTTACAATGGGAAGTCAGTGTGCCTTGTGACCTTTTAACCTAACTAGAGTATTCCCTAAGGCAGAGAAAGCAGGAGAAAAAATAATCTCCAGAGAGGGCATCATTTGGTACATAAAAAAATAAAGGTTAATTTATATATGCCTTATCTAAATTCTTGCCTCAGGCAGAGAAGACAACTCACAAGAGGGAATCATTGTACACCAATATATTTTAACAATGTCTGATACATATTTAGCACAGTTTAACAATGTCTACACAAGTAACATATATATTGTGAAAAATTTATTACATCCGTTGGGAAGCACTAAACTTGTATGGGTTATACAGCACCTGGAAGAATGGGAGGCAATCAGTTTTGACCCAAGGAATGGGAAATCAGCCTCAATTCCTTGCATCAAGAGCCCTTCTTGAGTATTTCAGTGCGTGTTAGATTTACTAGTGGTGGGATAGTTTAGATCTATTTATTTAGATTAAGTCATAGACAGGTCATTTGCATTAATAATGGAGCTTTAAAAGGAGACATTGCAAACTCTAAAAAGATCTTGCAGAGCTTTAAAAAGAGGTCTTGGGAACTTTAATAGGAGACATTGGGGAGCTTTAAAAAGGTATTACGAAGCTTTAAAAAGGTCTTGGGAGCTTCCAAAAGAGACATTGGTAAGCTTCAAAGAGGTATTAGGGAGTTTAAAAGGAAGAATCAGGAAGCTTTAAAAAGATCTTTGGGAGCTTTATAAAGAAGTTAAACAAATATACGAGTGAGAAGAGCTGGGTTTGATTAGGAGCCAAAGATGACTTGTAACACCCATGCCCAACACTTGGGTATCTTTAGTGTTGAATATCAGACACCCGTGAAACATCTGGGCTATCTCTACTGTAGACATTTCGTCATCCAGTGGCTTTATCAACAAAAATTCAAGGACGTAACTGGAAGACGGTAGAACTACAAAGCTATATAGAACTATTCCAAATTATGTCCACTGGTTGGTGAAATATCTACCTGGAGTTTACCTGGAGAGGGTTTCAGGGGTCAATGCCCCCACGGCTCAGTCTGAGACCAGGCCTCATGGTGGATCAGGGTCTAATCAACCTGGCTGTTACTGCTGGCCGCACGCAAGCTGATGTATGAACCACAGCCCGGTTGGTCAGGTACTGACTTTAGGTGCCTGTCCAGTGCCTTCTTAAAGACTGCCAGGGGTCTATTGGTAATCCCCCTTATCATTGACCTCATCGCTCTAGGGCCGTGAGGTTGTGCTGCGCCTTGCTCCTGCATTCGTCACTCAGCCTTGGTGGAGGACGGACGTTGGCAGTTGAGCTAGCACCTGTTGGTAGCACTGAGTGATTTTCACAAGATGGCGCAGGCTATCAGGCGGAGAATCAACACTGTGTGTATTGAGGTGTTGAAAGGAGCAGTATATCAAACCAATGCCTCTGTTATGCTGCCTGCTATACTACGGGATACCTACTGCATCAGCAAAGACGATCTGTATGGTATTGCCTTAAATGGAGCAACAAGGATATTTGTGAAATTTGTGACGGCTGCGACTTATGACAAGATGGTGGAAAAATACCAAGACGTGTGTATGACGGTTAATCCTGGTCTGGAAGTACGCATGAGGGACGTATCCAAGTATTATACTTGGGTAAAGTTACGGAATGTCTCATTTGAAGCGGATGAAGAAGATATAAAAGCAACATTCAACGAGTATGGTGTTATACATCAGGCAACAGTTGGAAGGTGGTCTGATAATATGTATGGTGGACTGCGTGAGGGCTCCTTTACCCTCAAAATGTCTTTGCGCAAATCTATACCATCATATGTGACTCTGAGTGACTTTAGAATACAGGTATATGTAACATATGCGGGGCAAAGACGAACCTGTAGACTATGTGGAGCCTTTGATCATATAGCAGCAATGTGTCCTCGTCGATCAACACCTGAGAAAAATGGAGAGGGAAAAGGTGTGTGGAAGGAGAGAGAGGTGACGACCCAGTCTACAGGGGAGCATCTTCAAGATCAGAGAACATGGAGTGAAATCGTGGAAGACAATCCGGAAGAATGTGTAACATTACCGGAGGTGTCTCAGGTTATTGAGAATATGCGTTTGGAGGATGAGGTGAGAAGAGAGGATTTGGGTAGTCAGGTTACGGCTACTATAGATAATGTTATTCAAGAATTCTTAGGTAATCAGAATGAGGGCGAGACACTAAGCATGGTGTCAGAAGGGAAACTTATAGGTGAGGAAGGAATTGAAGAGGTGAGTAATGTGGGTGTTGGGGATAAGCAATTAAACAGGATTAGTGAGGTTGTGGTTGAAGTACACAACGTAGATTGTGGAGATGAGGGAATGCACATAGTAGAGGCATCACGTAAGAGAGAGGCAGGGGCTTCTGATAGTGATGATGTCCTCACACCAGCGCAACGAACTGGTAAGAAACTATCAGTGGATGTTAAAAAAAAAATAACAGGGGGGGGAGGAAAGGGGCAGAGGAAAGGTGAGGCAAAAAATGGACAATGCGATCAGAATGTTCAGCAAAAACGTAAGGAAAGGCAAGGATATCGGTCGATTGGTAAGCCCCCGATAGCATTTTTAAGTGTCTAACCTTAAATGTTAACGGCCTAAGGGCTGATGTAAAGCGTAAGATATTTAGTGTTTTTTTAAAGAGACTTGGCATACAAGTAGTATTTTTACAAGAGCATAATTTCAGGTATGGAAGGGATTTGTCGGTAGATGGATATAAAGTTTATGCTGGGTATACTGGGAAGCTTAAGGGAGGTGCTGCAGTTTTAATAGCTGAGACCAGTCCGTTCCAATTGTTACATTGGGAAGAAGGGGGAGATGGGAGAGTAGCGAGGGTGGATGGGACATGGGGTGGGGTACGTGTGTGTTTTGTGAGTGTATACATGCCGGCGGACAGTAATAGACGTGTTAAAGAGGAATTTGTAAGGGACACACTAATTTATCATATGCGGGGTTTACCTGTTTATTCATTATTTGGAGGGGATTGGAATAGTGTGATACGTAGAAAAGATGTGGAGCCGAGGGATGCAGGGTGTGTTCTGGGGGTTCTACGAGATGTTTTAGGGGGAGTTGGCTTAACGGATGTTGTGAGGGGGGAGGGGTGGAACGTGGAGCATACATATGTGAGGAGAGGATACGCGGCACGACTAGATCGTATTTATGCTTCTCCCGGGTTACAGGTGGCTACTACAGAAACTATAAATGTAGTGTTTTCAGATCATAGAGGAGTGGTCGTGGATGTGGGATGGGGAGGTTTACCAAAGCGTTACATGAGTTATTGGAAACTTAATGTGAGATTGTTAGATGAGCAGGAAGACGGTGATAGTTTTGTTGAGTGGTGGACAAAGGAGTGGAACAAGGGGAGAAAAGGAGGTGATATCCTACGATGGTGGGAGGAATATGCCAAACCAGGAATCAAAAATTTTTATATGAGGAAAGGAAAGGAGGTAAGTCAATGGAAATATGGCTTACAGAGATATTTGGAAGGGCTGCTGAAACAGTGCTATGAAGGTTTTAGTGGGGTTTATCCAGTACAAGAGATTGAGGGCATCAAAGCGCAATTAATGGAAATGCAGAATGCAAGATTTGATGGTGAGAGAATGAGAGGTGGATTGGAAGATGTTTTATGGGGAGATAAGCCATCTGCCTGTGTTTTGCGGCGATTAAAGACACGACAGAAGACAATGACTATGATGAATTTGGACGTACATACGGATGTGGGAGGGTATACGACGGGACAGAGGTTAGTAACTACGGAAAGTATGAGTGGTTATGCTGATAAGTGGTTTGAGATATATATGAGAGGGGGAAACAGAAAGATAGCGGATATGAAGATTTTAGAGAAGGGGATACAGAGCAACCTAGAGTCAGCAGATAGAGCGATGATAGAAGGGCCTATAGATGAAGAGGAAGTGTGGACGGCATTAAAAGGGATGAGTGTCGGGAAAGCACCTGGGATAGATGGAATCCCAAATGAATTTTATTTGAGCAACTGGGATGTAATGAAGGAATTCTTGGTGCAGTTGATGAATGTAATGAAGGATAAGGGAAGCATGAGTCTAACACAAAGGACAGGTGTAGTAGTTATGGTTCCAAAGGGGGAAGTACAGAATAGCATCCTAGATTATAGAGGTTTATCATTAATGTGCGGGGATTATAAATTGTTTGCCAGGGTGTTAGGTAATAGATTGCGTAAAGTAATTGGGAAGGTTATAGATGGGGGACAGATGGGTGTGCCAGGGAGAACAATGTTTAGTGGGCATGGGAGGATAAAAGGTTATATAGAGGAGCGTAGGATGGATGGTGGAGGTGTTCTTGCGTTGGATTGGAAGGCGGCTTATGATTGTGTAGAGAGAGAGACATTATGGATGATTATGAGGAAGATTGGGTTTGGTGAGGAAATCGTGCAGTGGGCGGAAACTTTATATAGAGGTGCAGAAATACGAGTGCAAATTAATGGAAGGGTGGGGAAGATGGTTAGTATGGGTAGGGGGCTGAGGCAGGGATGCCCCATGTCTCAGATCCTATTTGCATGTCTGCAAGACCCATTATATAGGTTGATAAATGTTGGTGTAAGTGAGGGAGAGGTAAGATTTAGGGGTGCTACGGGTATAGTTGGCTATGTAGATGACACGACGGTCTTAGTGGGGGGAGAGGAGGGGTTAAAGAATGTAAGTAGAATTGTTGAAATATTTAGTGGAGCAACAGGTATGAATGTTAATAGTGAGAAGTCGAAATTACTGGAGGTGGGGTCATGGGTGGGAGGGGAACTGGGAAAAAGTTTGGATGGCAGGTAGTAGAGCAGTTAAAAATTTGTGGAGTATTGTACAGAGGGGCAGCGCAGGAGACTCGAGAGGCAAATTCTAAAAGGGTAGTGCAAAGAGTATTGCTTAGGTTAGGGGGAATAAGAACGAGTGGTTTAACTATACAACAGAGAGTCATTGTAGTTAATACACTCATTTATCCTAAATTGTGGCACGTGGCTGTGGTGTACCCATTGATGGCGAAAGATGTGCGGCAAGTGCAAAGGAAAGTACTGAATTTTATATGGGGATATGGTTGTCATTGGCTGAGGCAAACGGTTGTAATGACACCGCTGGCAAAAGGGGGTTTAGGTTTAATTCCTTTGGGTAGCAGACTGAAGAGCATGTACGTGAAGCATTGTTATCTGAGATTGGGCGGGGAACGTGGTGTCAGAGTGAGAAAAGTGATGGAAGATGTGAGGCGGTGGTGGGGGGGTAGGGAATTAGAGGAGTGTATGAGTATGTTGAGATACTTATTACAGGTAAGAAATCCGGAAAATGTAACGGCGTGTGTTTTGGGGAGGTTGGAAAGGGTTCAAGAGGTGTTGGAAGGGGAGACAGTTTTTCCATTATATAATTGGACACGAATCTGGGGAGACTTCAGTAAGTTACGGGTGAAGTCAAGGGTGAAGGAAACTATGTATAGGTTTTTACATGGGATTTTGCCAACTAAAGTACGACTGTATCAGATGGGAATTTTGAAGTCTCAATGTTGTGTTTTGTGTGGGGGGGAGGAAACAGCATATCATGTGGTGTATTTCTGTGAGCAGATCGAGCGGGCACGTCTATGGTTACGAAGAGTGTTGGATATGGTGGGTGGGAGTGGGTTAGTGGTATTAAGGGCACTGAGTTTGGATATAGAGGGAGTGGGAGATAGTGTGAGGAGGGCCGTCATGTATTTAGTGGTAGATTATGTCTATATATCGTGGGTGATGAGGGAAGTGGGGGGGGAGGAACGAATAAGGGCTTTAGCAGGACACTTCTATAGAACAAAGTGTATAAATGAGGTAGTGTATGGATGTAGATGGGCCAGAGATTTTCCGGTATCGTATAGAGGTATGACTGTGAGAGGGTTGCGCGCATTAGTGTCGTAATGGCTGGGTGGACTGGTCTCTGTAAAAGGGGGGAGGGTAAAATGATTTATATGGATATAGAATATCATGATTATTAAGCATAGTTTCCTGAGAAGCAAGAGGCGGCTTACCAATCGATTAGGGGCTATAATGTTGTATTATTAACCATAGTGCGTGAAAGAGCAAGTCTAAAAATGGCTCTGAAACATGTCATTAAACATCTAGAATTTGATGAACAAGACAATACGTGTTTAATAATATACATTCTTGGTATATGTAATACAAGTGTGTATTTCAATATCCAGTGTACAGTTATCATATTGTTTGACATTGTTCACTATAGTAAAGCAGTGTTATTATACAAATATTGTCATAAAGTATAATAGTTGTCAGTATTTTAAAAAGTTCATTGAATAGTTTTAAGATGTTGTGGAGTTTGTTTCATGTCGGCTCATAGATAAACGTGTAAGTGTATTGCGCATATGTAATTTCATTTAGTTCTGTGGAGGACCAGCTAAGGCGTCTTTTCTTTATTAACGCATAGTAATGTTTTAAACTAAAAATGAGAATGTATGGAGTATATAATACTGTTAAAGTACATGTTCATCATTGTGGCTTAGCGCAACTTTTTGAGTGTAATAATAACAATTACGTAAAGGTTGGGGGGGGGGGGTGAGTCACTAATATTGTAAGTGCTTTGTATCATTGTACATTATGTTAGTTATGTAGTTAGGTGCATATCAGACTCATAATGAATAGTTACTTAGTGGGCAGGATCAGAGCCACTGATAATGTCTCTTTTTATATTTATTTATTCAAATATATATACGTAACTATCTATGTATATTGTATGAACTGCTTTAAATAAAATATAAAAAATAAGGAACAACCCAAGATACTATGTCCTAGGGTTAAATTATGATGGTTATTTATCTCTGTGTTCAATGAACAATGATATGACGTTGTTCAATATGATGATCTGAGCTAATGGGGGGGGGGGGAGTTGAAATGTCCTAAAAATATTTGTTATTGAATGAGCTTAATAAATGTGTATATTTAGCAATGGGATGCGACGAGGCTCAATAAAGTGATTCGGTATTTTTATACTCTTATGTAAGTTAATGGGCATGTATGACACTGATATAATTCCTGTGAATATAAATTTTCATAAGTCATATAATATTATGTTTCAATTTTTGTACATATGAGAATATGTAATATGTGAGTCCGTGACTATATCATGTGTAATGATCTCATGGATGACCACAATCATAATTATATAAATGGTTTTTAGTGTTAGTCATAATACTAAGTTCAATCTTATGTTGTTTTTTCTAAATATTAATTGTCATGTTGGCATCATCTATGTTTCTTACACTAAAGAGAAATTTTTTATTGTCAACAAGAGTCTATATTCAAGGTTTAAATCATGTTGGTAATTCATCTGCGATCACTGAACAATAGTATGATCTGGGGTGACGGGGGGGGGGGTGTCGGGGGGTTGTGGGGGTTATGGGGGGGTTGTGGGAGTACGGCTCAAACATATTTTATTACATGTACTTAATTAATGTGTATAATGCTGATAGGATGGGATAATTGAGAATTGTTTTTAATTACTATTGCTTGCACAGTTTTCTTTTGTTTTTGCATAAAGACAATTTACATATATCAGGAGTGTGTAGTGTACTAAGTCACATTATTGTAACTTGAAATGATTTGATTGATGTTGGGTATAATATTGTGTAATGTTGTTCATCACACACGTGTTGTGGGTTGTACTGAGTCATGTGAAGAGGAAATTTTCTAAAGGCAATGTAAACGAGCAGTGTGTTTTGATTATGAGGACGTAGTTGTTTTTTGTATTATCTGACTCTGTATGCTTTTATTTACTTATTGTAATATGTGTTTTAAATAAAATATAAAAAAAAATCCCCCTTATGTATGCTGGGAGGCAATTGAACAGTCTTGGGCCCCTGACACTTATTGTGTTGTCTCTCAATGTACTTGTGGCGCCCCTGCTTTTCATCGGGGAAATGTTGCATCTCCTGACGAGTCTTTTGCTTTCATGGGAAGCGATTTTCGTGTGCAGGTTTGGTAGAGATAGTACCCAGATATTGCATGTCTAATTATCGTGTCAGTATTATATGCCATTTTCATCACAGGACCTGACGTAATGAACCAAACTTTTTGAGTAACTTTGAAACTACGCTGGACATATATACATGGGTAGAAATGGCTGGTTTTGAGAAGGACTTGCCTAGCATGGTCCAGTAGGCCTGCTGCAGTGTTCCTCTGTAGCTACAAATAACATTTTATGATAACTTGGGATAACCCCACCATACAATTTTACATAAGACTAAGATAACAATGACAATCACATCACCATAACTGAAAAAGTTCACTATGACCTAAAAAGGTCACAAATCACTGAAAAAAGGTCTCAATTACTAAGACAACTACGACAATCACGTCACCATAACTGAGAAACTTCACTATGACCTAAAAACGTCACAAATCACTGAGGAAATATCTCAATCACCAACTACGAAAATCACATCAAAATAACTGAGAAAACGCACAACGACCCCCCCCCCCCCAAAAAAAAGTGTCAATTACCAAGGCAACCACTAGAAGCACATCACAATAACCAAGGCAGCTCACAACGACCCACAAAGGTCACAAACCAGCTGAGAAAGATGTCAGTGTGTCACCTCAGCAGCAGTAGTGACCTTGAAGTAGTCGTCATATCAACAAGCATGACATGGTGTAATACCCACATACTTTCCCATTTAACACCTCATCTGACCTCTCTACTCCCACTCCCCGCTCTCTATTGACCTTTCACATAGTGTAGAAAGTGCTGGCGAAGCAGGTGGGACGAGGAGAAAGGTGTCAAGGTGTGGAGAAAGTCATAACAGAGGCTCCTGATTCACTCTCTTGTTTACACTTTGGAGAATCAGCTGTTCCAGGTCCCGGATAGTGACGTCACTTACCCGCCAAATTTTGAAATATTGTCAGGGAATAAGTCTGTCAGTATGCCTGTCAATGAGTAAATTTGTGTGTCAGTCAATGAGCAAGTCAATCAGTCACTGAGTCAATAAGCCAGTCCATCAATAAGCAAGTCAGTATGTCAGTAAATCAGTATGTCAGTAAATCAGTATGTCAGCTAGTAAGTCAGTCACTGAGTCAGTAAGCAAGTTAGTCACTCAGTATGCAAGTCAGTCAGTAAGCAACTTAGCCAGTCTGAAAGCAAGTCAGTCAGTAGGCAAATCAGTCAGTAGGCAAATCAGTCAGTAAGCAAGTCAGTCAATAAGAAAGTCACTAAGAAAATCAGTCAGTCATTGAGTCAGTAAGCAAGTCAGTCATTGAGTCAGTAAGCAAGTCAGTCATCGAGTCAGTAAGCAAGTCAGTCATTGAGTCAGTAAGCAAGTCAATCATTGAGTCAGTAAGCAAGTCAGTCACTGAGTCAGTAAGCAAGTCAGTCAGTCATTGAGTCAGTAAGCCAGTAATCAGTCATTGAGTCAGTAAACAAGTCAGTCAGTCATTGAGTCAGTAAGCCAGTCAATCAATAAGCAAGTCAGTAAATCAATATGTCAGTTAGTAAGTTAGCAAGTCAGTCATTGAATCAGCAAGCACGTCAGTCAGTAACTGAGTCAGTAAGTCAGTCATTGAGTCTGTAAGCAAGTCAGTCAGTATGCAAGTCAGTCAATAAGCAGGTCAGTCAGTCAGTCAGTAAGCAAGTCAGTCAGTCATTGAGCCAGCAAACAAGTCAGTCAGTCAGTAAGCAAGTCAGTTAGTCATTGAGTCTGTAAACAAGTCAGTAAGTCAGTCATTGAGTCTGTAAGCAAGTCAGTCAATAAGCAGGTCAGCCAGTCAGTAAGCAAGTCAGTCAATCAGTAAGCAAGTCAGTCAATGAGTCAGTAAGCAAGTCAGTATGCAAGTCAGTCACTTAGCAAGTCAGTCACTGAGTCAATAAGCCAGTCAATCAATAAGTAAGTCAGTATGTTAGTCAGTAAATCAGCATGTCGGTTAGTAAGTTAGCAAGTCAGTCATTGAATCAGCAAGCACATCAGTCAGTAACTGAGTCAGTAAACAAGTCAGTAAGTCAGTCATTGAGTCTGTAAGCAAGTCAGTCAGTATGCAAGTCAGTCAACAAGCAGGTCAGTCAGTCAGTCAGTAAGCAAGTCAGTCAGTCGGTAAGCAAGACAGTCAGTCATTGAGCCAGCAAACAAGTCAGCCAGTCAGTAAGCAAGTCAGTCAATCAGTAAGCAAGTCAGTCAATGAGTCAGCAAGCAAGTCAGTCAGCCACTGAGTCAGTAAGCAAGTCAGTCACTTAGCAAATCAGTCACTGAGTCAGCAAGCAAGTCAATCAGTAAGCAAGTCAGTCAGTCTGTAAGCAAGTCATGGGGGAGTGCTAAACCCATAGGATTATGCAGCGCATGTGTGGGGGGAAGGGGAAGGTATTCAGGCTCAATTCAGGGAACTGGAGCACAGATCCAATTCCCTATATCAAGAGCCCCTCACCAGCATCAAGGAACATCCCTTGAGGGTATTGAGTCAGTATGCAGTCAGTTATTATTATTATTATAATCAAAAAGAAGGTGCAAGTCAGTCAGTAAATTTAAGTACAGTGGACCCCCGGTTAACGAACTTTTTTCATTCCAGTAGTATGTTCAGGTGCCAGTACTGACCGAATTTTTTCCCTTAAGGAATATTGTGAAGTAGATTAGTCCATTTCAGACCCCCAAACATACACGTACAAACGCACTTACATAAATACACTTACATAATTGGTCGCATTTGGAGGTGATCGTTAAGCGGGGGTCCACTGTACAGGATAACCCAAAAAGTCAAAATGACTATTTCCATTGTGGTCCTCATCATATTTTTTTTAATATATAAGTTAAGCACTAAACCTGCAAGGGTCTCATGGCAGTTTAATAAGTTTAATTAGTAATAAGTTTAGTATGAGTTTTAATAAATTATGATCATTACATTCATGGGGAGCACTACACCCAGAGGGGTTGTACAGCACCTGGGAGGCTATGAGGTTTGATCCGAGGGGAAGCATAGCTCAAATTCCTTGGATCAAGAGCCCTCACCAGCATCAAGGCTCCTCTCTGAGGTGTCATAAACTAGTATGTTTTGATCCAAGGAAGGTTAGCTCAAGTTCTTAGGATCAAGAGCCTTTCCATAGAATCAAGGAATCCATCAGAGGGAAAAGAGAGGTGCTCAGGTTTGATCCAAGGAAGGGAAGAGTAGCATCAAGTCCTTGGTTCAAAAGCCTTTTGCCAGTATCACGTAAAACATCAAACTCACAGGTTTTTTCTGTACTATCCCTCAAACATTGAATTGTACTATTGTAATTATAGTCATATGGAGCACTAAACCCATCAGGGTCATACACCACCTGGGGAATGGGAGGCAATCAGCTTCAATCCAAGGAAGAGGTGGTTAGCTCCATTTCCTTAGACCAAGAGCCCTTCATTATCAAGGCACATAGGATAAACTATGGTATTGAAAAAAAAAATTATTCTTAGGTAAATTATTTTTATATTCATTGAAATTTGATAGACATCAAAGGACTCGGAAGTCAACACTGAGGTTATCTGCTGAAAGCAACAACCCACTGCCTAGATTAAGGATTATCTTGTATGTATTATCTAGGCATGTAGGCATCAAGGATAGAAATACAGAAGGCTCTCTTCCCACCCTTGACTCCTTAGACACTGTTACTATGAATACATGGGGAAAAAATACACTGTACTATACTGTACTGGAAAAATGACATGGAAATTTAAAGAGGAATGAAAAGTGGCATGGAAATTTACGGGAGGAATGAATAAGTGGCTCTGCTGAGGGAAGAATATTAGTTGAAAGGATGATTGTTACAGCTGATTAAACAAACCAAAGTTAGTCAGGATATCGAAGTGTTTGTCAGCAGAGGTGAAACCATGAGAGAGCAATATGGGCACTGAAGAATACATCAGAAATGAAGTCTCTTCTTTTATGAGTGTGAAACATTGAGGCTCAATCCTCCTTATGGGATTCAACCCTTCAACCTCTCGAATCAGACTGGAGAGAATAACACTCCAGCAGACTTTCCGATGGGCAACTGATCTGGGTACGTTTGACTGTCCGGGCAACCTGGTGATCTTCATAGAGTGGCGCTGCATGCTAAAATATATGCAATGGTAAATCAAGTTATCTTCAATTAGACAAGGTTAAATAAGGTTTCCAAATTTAGCATTGGTGTAATTTTTTCTTGTATAAAGTTTATTTGTGATAATTACTAGAAGTTCATGTTTCAAATTATTGCTGAATGTATACGTACAGTGGAACCTCAAAAATCGAACTTAATCCGTTCCAGGAGCTAGTTCTAAATTTGAAAAGTCTGAAATTCGAAGCAATATTTCCCATAAGAAATAATGGAAATACAATTAATCCATTCCAGAAACCCAAATATATTCACACAAAAATTACAGTTTTACATACAACAAATATTTTAGTTCTTAATTATGTATAGTAATACAGTGGACCCCCGCTTAACGATCACCTCCAAATGCGACCAATTATGTAAGTGTATTTATGTAAGTGCGTTTGTACGTGTATGTTTGGGGGTCTGAAATGGACTAATCTACTTCACAATATTCCTTATGGGAAAAAATCCGGTCAGTACTGGCACCTGAACATACTACTGGAATGAAAAAAGTTCGTTAACCGGGGGTCCACTGTACATATAAAATAACATTTTTACTTACCTTTATTGAAGATTGGTGATGGCATCTGGAAGATAGGGAGGAGGAGAGAGGGAGTTGGGGTTAGTGTTTGGAAGGAGAATCCCCCTCCATGAGGACTTCAGGTAAAGCCCTCTCTGGGGTTACTTCCCTTCTCTGTCTTTTAATGCCACTAGGACCAGCTTGAGAGTCACTGGACCCCTGTCTCACAAAATAACTGTCCACAGTCCTCTGTTTCTGGAGCCTCTTTAACATTTCCCTAAAATGGGACATGGTTCTGTCACTGAACTTGTTGCAAAGATGGCTTGTTTCAGCTTGCTCAGGGTGGTACTTCTGCACAAACATTTGGACATCATTCCACTTGGCACAAATCTCCTTAATCTTTGAAGAAGGCACCTCATCCACTCCCTATATTAACACCTTTCGCAACATCAGCTTCCTTGATTTGTTCTTTCTTTGACAGGATAGAACCGATGGTCAACTTGTTTTTCCATACATCCTGGCAAGCTCAACAAGTCTTACACCACTCTCATACTTCTGTATTATTTCCTCTTTCACATCTATGGTGTTTCTCACTTTCTTTACCACAGGGGTACCACTAGCAAGTTTCTTAGGGCCCATGGCAGCTTATTTCACAGTCCCACAAGCACTAAACACAAGGAAATAATCGTAAAATGCGTGAATGAGAGCGCAGGTTAGTGTTCACTCATGCATAAACAAAGCTAGACTGCTCATGGCGCCTGCGCAGGGACGCGGACAGAGCGGGTGGCAGACAGGTCCCGTACGCAGCAGTCTGAAAATAGGGGCGCATTCGATAATAGGGACACAGTTTGTCAGAAAAAATGGTCCTATTTTCGAAATGTTCGATATGTGATACATTCGATTTTTGAAGTTCCACTGTACTGTATTTCCTTTTAAGCTTAAAATATTTTTCTTGACATAAATATAAAAATCAGTAAAATCTGAGCAGAGGTGAACGCCTGTCATTAATAAAAGATTTTTTTTTAACACATCGGCCATTTCCCACCGAGTCAGGGTCACCTAAAAAGAAAGAAAAGTGCTTTCATCATCATTCAACACTTTCACCATCACTCATACATAATCACTGTCTTTGCAGAGGTGCTCAGATACGACAGTTTAGAAGCCCCTTCAAATTGCCAATATCCCAAACCCAAAATGTATATTATTATATTCAATACTGGGAGCAAGGAGCTAGTAACCCCTTCTCCTGTATAAATTACTAAATGTAAGAAGATAAACTTTGTACTAGTTTTCTTCTTTCTTCGAGTCATCCAGCCATGGTGGGAGACAGCTGGTATATTGAAAATAAATTATATTCATGGGGAGGCTAAACACACATGGGTCATATAGTGCAGAGAGAATAGAAAGTAATAAGGTTTGATCTGGGAGAGACAGACAGTAGCTCTGATTCTTTGATCAAGAGACTTTTACCAGCATCAAGACCCCCTTGAAGGAGGAGAAAAAGATGCACAGGATTATCAGGATATATAATAATAATAATGCACAAAACACTGTTCTATGTTGTACTTACAAAGCCTGCTTACAAGAGTATACAAAGGGGATGCGCTTGTTGACAATGGACACTAAAGTTGATGTTTATAATTTACAGGTAACATGTTATATCTATTGCAAACAAAAAACATGGAGCAATTGAGGTGTGTGTGAAGAATTGGACTATACTTATGACAAGGAGTGAAGTACTGTACAAAGAGCATTTATGGTTAGATAGAATTACATGAATTTCACCAGAGCAATAAAGAGGGAACATCTGCAAATGAGTACAATAGGAGGTACCCTGGCAGGTCTCCTTCCATTAATGTATTAATTGTGGAGATAAATGGTATAAAATACTGACACGATGGAAAAAAAGACACAAATGCAGTATAATGCGATCCCTTACTGACTGTGGGTAAGCCATAGTCAATAAAGGATCGCATTATACACTGCATTTGTGTCTATTTTTCCAAAGTACTACTGTGAAAGAAAACACGGGGCAAATCCTCCCCCTCCTCATAATTTATTTTCTTTTGTGACAAGCACAATGCAGTATTACTTGGCAGTCTAATATTTTCTTTCCCACACTGAGAGTCCAATTAGGAAGTCTCTCCTGGGAAATGGACCAAGCCTCCACAACTCCTTTCCATGAACTACCCACTCAGGCTTAGTGCTTAACATGAACTGCACACAAATTCATGTTTTATTTACAAGTGTGCATTACACCCTGATACTGTACTATTAAATTAATGCTATACAATACCGGCAAAGTGGGTGAACAAGTCATGTGCAACACTCAGGCACATTCTGCCAAGACTATCTGACTGAAGAAGTCTGCTGTGCAGGTGAAACATCTTGGCAAAAAATACTGTACTGTACCTAAATATGGCACATGTCTTATTCACCTTGATACTGTTCACTCCACATCATTGGACTATGCAGCATGTCTAGAACCATTTAATACACACACAAAGCTTTACAATTCTTAGCTGCTGATGACTCCAATTGTTAATGCAGAGAAGAAAGTTTCATAGGGATTTATTATCAAATGAGGAGCTATACAAAAATAAAATTTGGCATTACAGGAACGAAAAAAAAGGGGGAAAATAGGTGATGTATCTCCTCATCTGAGGGAAGGAGGGTAAACATAAATTAAAAAAAAATCTATTCCTTTTTTTAATGTACACATTTATATTACTACACTCCTGGGGATGTGCTAAACCCACAAGGGTCATACAGCATATGTGGATGTTTATAATTAATACTGCACTGCTAAACATTTTTGGAAGGCCTAGAAGTGATAAATGTAGCAACATAAATATCAAGTAAGAGGCGTGCTGCCAAACTTCCTTCATCATGTAGTCTGTCAACATACAAATTTGCTTGTTTTAACATCCGTACATTTTGTTGTGCAATTTTATAATTAGTTCTGCGATCAAACCACAGAACAGGTGGGGAGTCAACCCACAGCAAGCGAGTTCTAAAACTCCAGGCCAGTTCTGCAATCTTCAATATTACAGGGAGGTGTATGGATTATAATTATGATTTGTATTCTTGTAGGAATGAGCCAAAAAGACAAACATTTCCAAAACTCCCCTATGCCATCTGTGAAAGTACATGATCAACTCTGCTCATTCTAGCTGAAGTACACTCTTGGATTTCACACTTTATTGCATGTATATACTGTATACACACACGCACACGCAGACACACACATATACATATACGTATAGTGAACCATACACTGATCGTATGGGTAATACATCTGAATAACCCACAATCAACAGTATAAAAATAATGGAAACTTTTCTGACCTAACTAGAAATCCTCCTTAGGTGATACTAAACTAGCTGTGAGGCATCCCTTAAATATACAAACATATTCAATAGAGGGTCAACATTCTTAAAATCAACTATGTTAATTATCATCGCTCTCAATATTCCTCTACTGTATGTTGGGGTATCACCAAAATTAACTTAATGATTCTCTGTATTTATGTACTGAAATACAGCATTACAGCATTATTATTAGTGATTCCTGTGCATACAGGCATTCAGAGAAACTATGGTGATAAAGTCAACCTTGAAAATCATTTGTTTCCTTAATGTACTAATACTTTCACAATGGACAAATGGAATTTTGTGACATTTACAGAGCAGTTTGACCATGCAGGTCAGCCAATGCTGACAGGCATATACAGTGGAACCTCGGTACTCGAACAGCTCCATACTCTAACAATTCAGCATTTGAATGCTTTGTCCAGTAAACAAATTGCTTGGCAGTCGACCGTTTGCTCGGCACTGGACCAAACAAACACGACCTGCAAGAACTTCGCTGTAAACTATTTCATGTTTCTTTACATTTTTTGGTGTTATTTTTATATTATTGGTATAAACAAGTGACTATGGGGCCTAAGAGGGTTAGTGATAACAGCCAACCAAAAAGAAAATTGGTTGGGAAAAATTTGTTCTGTACTCGAACATATCGACACACAAACAGCCTTCTGGAACCAATTAAGTTTGAGTGCCAAGGGTTCACTATAAATCTTGGCCAGAGGTTGGTAGCTCTTTGGCAGCTAAATTGTTATTATAATCAAAACAAAGTGCTAAACTCACACTGGTCATACAGCTTTGGCAGCTAAAGATAACAAAAAATTCCTCCTTACCTACATGGATTTAAAACTGCAAATAAATTTTTCTCTCATAATGATGTGAACCCAGATGAATGCTGGCATTAACAAAATTGCATAAAATGACTGGAAAGTGTTACATTGGGGAACAAATGACTTTGGACATCAACACTCCTTACAAAGCAAACAATAATACTGCTGTACTTCAATAAATAAATACAAGAATCAACACTAATTTCAATAATACTAAAATAGTGATGAGATGCAGCAACATACAGCAGAGGGAAATTAAAGAATCAGCAATTAACAATGTTCTTGAATTCAATGATATGAAAAAGAATACAGAGCCTTTAATGAATATGTTTTGTCTTAACTCTGACAACTACTAAGGAAGATGACTGATCAACAAATAAGTAAGTCCATGGCCACCACAAATGTTAGATCGTCTATCCCTCATGATTAATTTACTTGGATATAAAAAAATGTGGAAAAATACTTGTTTAGCATAGTCAGTGTGGCTAACAGTTTGGGTAGCTTTAAAAAATAGACTGGACAAATATGAGTGAGGACTTGCTTGGTGTGGGTCAGTAGGCTTGCTATAGTTTTTTCTTTTGTATGTACCTGACATGTCCGCAGCATTTTTGTAGGGTTTATGAAGTGTTTTTAATGTTAATTTAATGTTTCCTTGTGTTTTGTAATTTTTTGCAGTGTTTTGTAGTGTTTTCTTGTGTGTTTGTAGTGTTTTCTTAGGGCTCCCTCCCAGCTAGTTTAGTATAGCCTGAGCAGGGTCTTTAGTCTGTACTGCTGAATGTGGGTTATTTAAATGCATATTATTTTTTATATATACGTATATATTTTTCCTTGATTATTTATTTATGCACTGCATGAACACAAATCATTTTTTCTACCTTCTTCCTCTAAATCTAAACCCGCCCCTGCCTCGGCCAAAGTTCCCTCGCCTATTGAAGTTAGCATTATAAAATCTCCCACGCCCTCTGTCCCCATCGAAGTACCGTCCTCTACCACGGCCTCGGTACCGCCCATCCGATCCACCGGCCCAGTGACTGTGTTCTCGTATCCTGTCGCGGTCGTCCCGGTAACTCGATCCATAACTATCATCCCTCTTGACGTTATCTTTGTACCTATCGTGTTTTCTCTCTCTCTCTCTACTGTCCCTCATGAAGTTATCCCGATATCTTTCGTGCTCTCTGTATCGCTCCGTCTCTCTGTGTCTGTCTTGTTCTCGATATCTCTCTTGTCCCCTCTCTCTCTGAAACTCTCTATATCTCTCTGGTCCTTTATCTGCTTCTCTACTCTTAAACCTATACTCCTCTTCCTGAATTCCGTGCTCATATTTATCATAGCCTGGATCTTGCTTTTCTTCCTTGATCGCCACTCCATCATCTGACTTCTCCTTGCTTCTCTTTGCCTTCCGTTCTTCTTCCTCCCGGTTGGAATCTTCACTGCTGCTCTGGGAATCTGATACCTCTCTTACCTTCTTCCTTTTCTTCTTCTTCTTCTTCTTTTTCTTCTTTTTCTTCCTCTTCTCCTCGTTATCGTCAGAATCATCAGATGAAGAAACACTGCCTGAAGAGGAGGAGATTTTCCTTTTCTTTTTCTTCTTTTTCTTTTCTTTCTTGACTTTTACTTTCTCTACTTTTTCTTTTTTAATAGATTTTTCTGAAAAGAGAAAGTAACTCATTCAAAACATGGAAGGTTTATTAATTAGTTACTACACAAATTTTTTTGTGTGTAGCAAATAATTAATATACCATAATAAGAAAAACAAGTTTTTCTTTTTATGTTTAGTAATTTATACATGAGAAGAGGTTACTAGCCCCTTGCTCAAGGCATTTTAGTTGTCTCTTACAACACATATGGCTTATGGAGGAAGGCTTCGTAAATTTTATGTACTGTATGTAAACACCACCTCACAGTCTATTTTATGGGTTTATATTAGGCCTGATTTAATTGATGGGACACCATAAACCATGATAAATCCTTTCTGGTTATATTTTACTATCTGATAAATAGAGTAAATCTTCACTTTTTTGTGATGATGCATTCAAAATGGAAGGCAAGTGTAACTTAAGAACTTAGTCTAGGATGGTACTTGAGAAAGTTCAATAACGGGCAAAAATGTCATTAAACAGAAAGCCTACTGTGTTTGTGTGTCTGATTTCCCATCTGTCTTTCAACATCTAGCACTACCTAAAAACCTCGGTTATTATGTGACAATGGTCATTAACTTGTGTGTTTTCATACACTGAATAAATGATTATTTACCTTCCTTCACTGGTAAATCCCCATCATGATTTTCTGGTGTCAATGGGGCAGCTTGTGGAGCACAACCCTCCATGGCCAATTTTTGCTGTTCTGGCATCATATCCTCCGTCATTTTGGGCACTTTGTACTCTTCAACGTGATCCACTCTGATGGTACGATTTGCCAGCTATTACAAATAAGAGGTAATTGAAAAACTGATATTGAAGGAGTTACTGATATATGAGCACTTGCATTATAAATTAACCGGGTCAACGCATTAAGGAAATGCAAGAGATAGTCTAAGATTATTTTGTGGCACCATTGTTTTGATACAGCTGAGCTTACAGAATTAGAGCTTTATCGTACCTCAGCTCATTTGCAAGCTAAGAGCTGTTATCCTACCTCAGCTCATTTACAAGCTAAGAGCTGTTATCCTTCCTCAGCTCATTTACAAGCTAAGAGCTGATATCCTTCCTCAGCTCATTTACAAGCTAAGAGCAGTTATCCTATCTCACTTCATTTCCAAGTCAAGCTTAATCAAGGGTCAACTAATGCTCTCTGAAGTGCAACCCACAACATTCGACTAACACCCAGATACCTACTTACTGTTAGGTGAACATGGGCAACAGGTGTAAGGAAAGATGCCCAACTTTTCCAGGGATCAAACCATACATCATTTCACTGTCAAACATGTAGGAGTAAAACAGATGGCATAGGATAAGAGGTGGAGTCAAGGAAGCATATGAGTAGAAATGATGGGGTTCATAACTGTTGTAGCATCCTACAGACGAGAGATTGAAATTTTTCACAAACATCTAGGCACCCTCTTCCCTGAAGGGAAAGGCATATACAGTACTGTACAGAATATAAGCAGAAGTTTGCTTAGGTGTCAGGAGATCAAGAAAAGGCAATCAATCCCACCAGCACAAAATATTTAATAGACAAGACAAAGATTTATTTCTTCACAAAGGTTACAATGCGTAATTACATTTTTGACGTGTTAGGTACAAAGAAAGCCACTATCATGCCGAGGCATTTCAGGCAGACTAATCCCAATCCTAATAGGATTCTGGTTCACTTATATGAAAAGACTAGTATTTCCCAGGATGGTTACTGTCTAGGTAACTGAGACAGAAAGATAGTAACCCTGCCAGTACAAAATATTTACCAGGCTTCTGCATCTCCCTTAAGGGGTCTCTAAACCTACTACTTTTTACTGCCAATGGGTGATACTTACTTTAATGCCATTTAGGTTATCCACAGCAAGAATGGTGGAGCGTTGATCTTCATAACATAAAAAGGCAAAGCCTTTACTCTTTCCTGTCTTCTTGTCTCGCACTAAGTTAATGTTGACAATCTGTAAAAGAAAAGTATTTAAAAAAACGTGAAAAATTATTTCACACATTACAATCTATAACTAGGAATTGCTCTTACTACATCAGCAATTTTCCACCAAAGGAAACACATTCACCATCACTCAGTCATTGCTGTCTTGCAAAAAGTGCACACTGCACAGACATCACAAATGGCTCTAATTATTATTATTATTGATAAATTAGACACATGTGCAACATTTGGGTATCTTTAATAAGAAAACATTTTGCCACACAGTGGCTTCATCAGTCCATATAAAGGAGAAAAACAGAAGGAGTTTGAGGTAATCAATCCCTCAGCCTTGAGTCGATGTGATCAGTCCATCAATCTTGAAAAGAATACCATTCTCCTTTGTATGGACTGATGAAGCCCAAATGTTGCATGTGTCTTATTTTTCAACTTGTCGGTTCTCTGAACCATTCATTTACATTATTATTATTATAATCAAGACTAAGCATTAAACCCACAAGGGTCATACAGCTCTGCACAAACGGCTCTAAACCTCAACATCCTCATGATCCTTCAAGGAAGGCACTGTACTTCTCACCTCCAGAATGCAAGTCTGGCTAAGTACAGTGGACCCCCGGTATTCAATGGCATCAGTATCTGATAAATCCGGTATTCAATACATTTTAACACAAAAGTTTTGCCTAGCCACTCATTAAAAAACCCACCACACGCGATTCGTCCGAGACGCGTCCATATGTGGCCTGAACTGCCCCGTGCATGCCAGTGTTTACAAGCCAGCCAGTGTGCTTGCATCTAAGCATACATTCGGTACATTCCATATTATCACAGTGTTTCTGGTGCTTTTTTCTGCAAAATAAGTCACCATGGGCCCCAAGAAGGCTTCTAGTGCCAACCCTTCGAGAAAAAGGGTGCTAATGGCTATTGAAATGAAGAAAGAGATAATTGCAAAGTACGAAAGTGGAGTGCGTGTGTCGGAGTTAGACAGGTTGTATACAAAACCCCAATCAACCATCGCTACTATAGTGGCCAGGAAAACGGCAATCAAGGAAGCTGCTGTTGCAAGAGGTGCAACTTTGTTTTCGAAACAGAGACCGCAAGTGTTAGAAAATGTTGAGAGACTGTTATTGGTGTGGATAAATGAAAAACAGATAGCAGGAGATAGCATCTCTCAAGCTATCATTTGTGAAAAGGCTAGGAAGTTGCATGAGGATTTAATTGAAAAAGTGCCTGCAACTAGTAGAGATGTGAGTGAATTTAAGGCCAGCAAGGGTTGGTTTGAAGGATTTAAGAATCGTAGTGGCATACATAGTGATTAGGCATGGTGAAGCTGCCAGTTCGGACCAAAAAGCAGCTGAAAAATGTGTGAAGGAATTCAAGGATTACATAGACAGTGAAGAATTGAAACCTGAACAAGTGTTTAATTGTGACGAAACAGGCCTGTTTTGGAAGAAATTGCCAAGCAGGACCTACATTACTCAGGAGGAAAAGGCACTCCCAGGACATAAGCCTATGAAAGACAGGCTTACTCTTCTGATGTGTGCAAATGCTAGTGGTGATTGCATAATGAAGCCTTTATTGATGTATCACTCAGAAACTCCCAGAGCGTTCAGACAAAAGAATGTCCTCAAGGCTAATTTGTGTGTGCTGTGGAGGGCAAACAGTAAGGCATGGGTCACTAGGGACTTTTTCTATGGCTGGTTACACCATGCATTTGCCCCCAATGTGAAAAATTACCTAATTGAAAAGAAATTAGGCCTTCAGTGCCTCCTGGTATTAGACAATGCCCCTGGTCATCCTACAGACTTGGCAGAGCGGCTTTCTGGGGACATGAGCTTTATTAAGGTCAAGTTTTTGCCTCCTAATACCACTCCTCTCCTGCAGCCCATGGACCAGCAGGTCATTTCCAACTTCAAGAAACTGTACACAAAAGCTATGTTTCAAAAGTGCTTTGAAGTGACCACAGACACTCAATTGACTCTAAAAGAGTTTTGGAAGGATCACTTTAATATCCTCAATTTTGTAAACCTTATAGGTAAGGCTTGGGAGGGAGTGACTAAGAGGACCTTGAACTCTGCTTGGAAAAAACTGTGGCCAGAATGTGTAGACAAAAGGGATTTTGAAGGGTTTGAGGCTAACCCTGGGAATCATATGCCAGTTGAGGAAACCATTGTGGCACTGGGGAAGTCCTTGGGGTTGGAGGTTAGTGGGGAGGATGTGGAAGAGTTGGTGGAGGAGGACAATGACGAACTAACCACTGATGAGCTGCTAGATCACCTTCAACAGCAAGAGGCCAGACCTAAGGAAACTGCTTCAGAGGAGGGAATAGAGAAATTGAAGAAGTTGCCTACTTCACAGATTAAAGAAATGTGTACAATGTGGACATAGGTGAAAATCTTTATGGATGACAATCACCCTCACACAGCTATTGCAAGCCGTGCTGGTGACTATTACAATGACAATGTTGTGAACCACTTTAGAAAAGTCATAAAGGAACGAGAGGTACAGGCCTCTATGGACAGATATGTTGTGCGACAGAAGTCCAGTGACTCTCAAGCTGGTCCTAGTGGCATTAAAAGAAGAAGGGAAGTAACTCCGGAATAGGACTTGCTACCTCAAGTCGTAATGGAAGGGGATTCCACTTCTAAACAATAAGTTCGACACTCTCCCCTCCTCCCATCTCATCAATCATCACCAGATCTTCATTAAAGGTAAGTGTCATGTATTCTATTGTTAGTAGAGTACTACAAACTGTGCATGTCTTCTTCAGTTTGTGTGCATTAAACTTAATATTTCATGCAGCAAAATTTTTTTTTTATACTTTTGGGTGTCTTGCACAGATTAATTTGATTTCCATTATTTCTTATGGGGAAAATTAATTCGCCTTTCGATAATTTTGGCATACGATGAGCTCTCAAGAATGGATTAATATCGTATACCGGGGGACCACTGTATATTGCACTGAACTCTATTGAACAAAGAGAGATACCAGATAATATACTGTAAATGTAAGATACTTTAGGGCCTAGTCCCAAATCTACCCATCATCCAGCAAGGTACTGTAAGTGTAAAATAGGTACATCAAAATATTAATCAGAATTATTTTATCCCAGGGTTGCCCTAAAGCTGTGAGGATCTTACAAAGTCTGAGAAATATAAGGTAATCAAACCTGAAGTGAAGAAGGAGAGAATAGACTCAGTTCCTTGGAACTTAGTGATCAAGGTCCCAGGACCAAAACATTTTGTAATAAATATGTCCTAGTGTTTGCTTACATGTTTTTCTAAACCAGCATCTGAGGTATTGTAACTAATTCTTGGGAAGATTTGAGAAAAGTTTGGACAAGTGGGTGGGTGGGAATGGTTGGTTTAGAGAAGGACCTGCTTAGTTTGGGTCAGTAGGCCTACTGCATGTTCTTCCATTCTTATGTTCTTATGTTAGGTGATATTCCTGTGCATTATTTATAATTCTCTCATACCTCTCCATACTGAGAAAAAACACAGATTATGTCGCCCTCAGTGAGTTCATAGTTCAGACCACCGAGGAAGACCCAAGCGCTGTCACGGTACTGCTGATGCCATGAGTTTTTAAGGGTAACTCCAAGATCCAGTTCTCTTTGATTCAGCTTTTGGATGTTCTTCACATTTCTGAAAAAACAAAGACAAAAATCTTCAGAAAATTTTGTGTAGTATCCGTACTGCTGTATATCAATATACAGTACGTACTTGGTAAACTTAAACATTAATACAGAAAAGTATATCATACTGATATGCTGTGCTGTTAATAAAAATCTTTATTTCACTTTCTACAGGAGGAATCATATTCTAAATTCTTAAATGTATTCCTTATCTTCAAAAAAAAAAAAAAAATTCTGTGATAAAAGAATTATAACATTAATATTTCAGGTTAGGTAAGGTTGGTCAGGAAACAGGCCAAGTGTTTCCTGACAAACTCCTCACCCCCACCCACCTTTCCTCCATATACCATCCTTACCTATCCTTCAACCTTACCCAACTTGTCAAAGCTCTGGTTATAGTAGCAGTAGAAGAATTATAACTTTCACCAAGCATACAATACTTGTACATCTCACAAAATACAATACAGTGTAGTGAATGATTAGAAACTAAGCTCTGTAATTTGGTAGAATATATTTCTTTATTATAAACAAATCTGTACAGATTAGATAATCCAAGATAAGCAATGTTTCAATAAATAGTTAAAGAGGTCTGACTAGGTGCAGTATTTGCTAGTGCTGTATAAGAACATGAAACAACACACCATTCTCATCAATTACAGAATATAATGTACATTATTAGTGCCATGAAAGTCTCTGTATGTATATACGTACTTTAGGTTGCAGACAAACTGTTCAAAAAACCGACAGAATGATGAATTACACACTTGGGTATCTTTACTGTGGAAATATTTTGATTACCAGTAGCTTCGTCAGTCCGATACAGAGAAAAATGGTTGAAGATCAGGAGTATAAGGTAACCAGTCCCTCAGCCTGTAGCTGATCTTCAACCATTCTTCTCTGTACTGGACTGAGGAAGCCGCTAGTTGGCAAAACTTTTCCACAATGAAGATGCCCGAGTGTTGCATAAGTGTCTAACTCATCATACTTTAGATTCTTAGCAGATTTCATGAAAATGATGAAATGCAATTTAGATTAATGTCTAGCTCTGCTTGTACAGTATGTATGTCTTTGTGTGGATGAAAAATAAGTCAATTAGGAACCACCATACTTAGTAGTTTTTAGTTCAATATGTTTATTATGCACCCCATACCCATCCTGTGGGCGGTATACCTGGAGAGGGTTTCGGGGGTCAACGCCCCCACGGCCTGGTCTGAGACTAGGCCTCATGGTGGATCAGGGTCTGATCAACCAGGCTGTTACTGCTGGCCGCACGCTAAACTGGTAGTCAAAAAAGATTACAGAGGTACATAATGGGTCCAGGGACTGGGCTGCAAAGTTTTGATAGCTGAACAAGTTACAAAGGTAATGAACCATCCACACATCTACACCTGATCAGAGGTACATAATGGGTCCAGGGAAATACTAAGTAGTATAATACACAAATAACCCACACATAGGAGAGAGGAGCTTACAACAACGTTTAGGTCTGACTTCGACAGAATGATGACTGACATTATCCTGACCTCTCACAGTCACCTGACCTTGTGTCTATGATGACTGACACTGTCCTGAGCACCCAGAATCAGCCTGACCTTATGTCTATGATGACTGACAGTCTTGAGCACACAGAATCAGCCTGACCTTGTGTCTATGATGACTGACAGTCTTGAGCACACAGAATCAGCCTGACCTTGTGTCTATGATGACTGACACTGTCCTGAGCACCCAGAATCAGCCTGACCTTATGTCTATGATGACTGAGTCATGAGCACCCAGAATCAGCTTGACCTTGTGTCTATGATGACTGACAGTCATGAGCACCCAGAATCAGCCTGACCTTGTGTCCATGAAGACTGACAGTTCTGAGCACCCAGATTCAGCCTAACCTTGTGTCTAAGAAGACTGACAGTCTTGAGCACCCAGAATCAGCCTGACCTTATGTCTATGATGACTGACAGTCATGATTATTATTATAATCAAAAAGAAGCGCTAAGCCACAAGGACTATACAGAGATGACAGTCATGAGCACCCAGAATCAGCTTGACCTTGTGTCTATGATGACTGACAGTCATGAGCACCCAGAATCAGCTTGACCTTGTGTCTATGATGACTGACAGTCATGAGCACCCAGAATCAGCCTGACCTTGTGTCTATGATGACTGACAGTCATGAGCACCCAGAATCAGCCTGACCTTGTGTCTATGATGACTGACAGTCATGAGCACCCAGAATCAGCTTGACCTTGTCTATGATGACTGACAGTCATGAGCACCCAGAATCAGCCTGACCTTATGTCTATGATGACTGACAGTCATGAGCACCCAGAATCAGCCTGACCTTATGTCTATGATGACTGACAGTCTTGAGCACCCAGAATCAGCCTGACCTTATGTCTATGATGACTGACAGTCATGAGCACCCAGAATCAGCTTGACCTTGTGTCTATGATGACTGACAGTTTTGAGCACCCAGAATCAGCTTGACCTTGTGTCTATGATGACTGACAGTCATGAGCACCCAGAATCAGCCTGACCTTATGTCTATGATGACTGACAGTCATGAGCACCCAGAATCAGCTTGACTTTGTGTCTATGATGACTGACAGTCATGAGCACCCAGAATCAGCTTGACCTTGTGTCTATGATGACTGACAGTCTTGAGCACCCAGAATCAGCCTGACCTTATGTCTATGATGACTGACAGTCATGAGCACCCAGAATCAGCTTGACCTTGTGTCTATGATGACTGACAGTCATGAGCACCCAGAATCAGCCTGACCTTATGTCTATGATGACTGACAGTCATGAGCACCCAGAATCAGCTTGACCTTGTGTCTATGATGACTGACAGTCATGAGCACCCAGAATCAGCTTGACCTTGTGTCTATGATGACTGACAGTCATGAGCACCCAGAATCAGCTTGACCTTGTGTCTATGATGACTGACAGTCATGAGCACCCAGAATCAGCTTGACCTTGTGTCTATGATGACTGACAGTCCTGAGCAACCAGTATCAGCTTTAACCTTATCACAAGCTTGGACACACGAGAATAAAGCTTTATCCTGGCAAATAAATCCCAAATAAGGCTTAAACGAGACAGCGGGGGTGGCAGACTCCACACACAGCTTCAAGAACAGGTATGTTAGGGGTGCACCAAACCAACAGCGAGAGAACCCAGCCACAGCTGGTCACCCCGACGGGACCAAGAGCCAGAACCCAACCCACAACCAGCCAAAAATAGCAATATAGACAAACCAACACAGAACCCCCCCTTACACCCCCCTCGGGTGGATCATTCTATGGACGCTCTCTCATCTTATATTACTCACACACAGTTATGTCACGTTACTCGTTACTCCCGGTAACTTACGTTAGTGGGTTCATATTACCCCGACAGATAAAACTCCAGAATTTTCACAGAATTAAGGAATTAAGAGAGAAAATTTGAGCGGCGCTTCTCTTGTTTTGGTTAGCGAGGCTCCGAGGTCGCTTACACCACAACTACCACATTATTCATCTATTTTAATAAAATACAACTTTATTTTATGATAGAAATAATAGAAATAGTTCTATTTCCTTCCTGTAGTACATAGTAATGTAGTTTACCTGTAATAAAGCATTGTTAGGCACAAAATAAAGCCACTAGTACACTCTGTATTTTAGGCAGACTATGTAATGTATTCTTGTTATAAAACAATAAAATTAGTCATATTTCAGTAAATATGTTATTTAAGTACACATAAATACTGTTACATAAATTATACATGGTAACTTGTGTGTAAATTACCCACCTGGATAACCCAAAAAAGTCAGACTTATTTATCTATTGTTGTCCATAAGTAAGTAAAGTATGTACGTAAGTCAGTAAGTAAGTAAGTGAGTGAATAAGTAAGTCCTTAATTCCCATTGGGATCCTTTATTTCCATTTGGGTTTCCTTGATTTCCATTTCTGACTTGTTTGGGTTATCCTGCTGAGTAATTTACACTATGTACTTATAATTGTACTCATGTCTACCTGCACTTAAATAGACTTATTTACAGGAAGGTTATATTAATCTTAATGAAAATATTTGTTGGTGCTAATTTATTGATTCATAAAGTGGTGTTTAACCCCTTGTGTGTTTAGAGCTTCCCCATGTATAATAATAATTGCAATTATTACAATGGAAATACAAGGACCACAGTGGAAATACAAGAACCATAATGGAAATACAAGGACCACAGTGGAAATACAAGAACCATAATGGAAATACAAGGACGACAATGGGAATACAAGACCGCAATGGAAATACAAAACCCCAGTGGAAATGTAAGGACCCCAATAGAAATACAAGGACCACAATGGAAATACAAGGACCACAATGGAAATACAAGACCCCAATGGAAATGCAAGGACCACAATGGAAATACAAAACCCCAGTGGAAATACAAGGACTCCAGTGGAAATGCAAGGACCCCAGTGAAAATACAAGGACCACAATGGAAATACAAGATCCCAATGGAAATATAAGGACCCCAGAGAACATGTAGGCCAGGATGAATTACAGCAGTTGGATATGCTGAATGTTGAAGACAGAGTAAAACAACTGAAGCTAAATCATGTTTATAAAATTGCTCACAAACAATGTCCAGAATATCTTGCTGTCAATTTTGTCAAGGTTGGGAACCAAAGCAATCATAGTACTAGGGGGAGAGAGCACAACTTTGTAGTACCCACAGTCAGTGGCCAGGCTTCAAACACCTTTTATTGTACAGCAATAAAGGAATGGAACAGACTACCCGCACATGTCAAAGCCAGTCATAGCATGAACCAGTTCAAGAAGAGTGCCAAAAGGTGTCTGATGAATGTAGCTACAGAAAGGGAGGGGAATGATTTTCTATTTTTTAGCTAACATACGTGTAAATTTTACCTTATTCCTAGTAATGACCCTCGTATTGTAGATAGTATTAATGACCCTCGTGTAGTAGATAGTCTTTTTAGTATGATAATAAGATGTTATCTTCATTGTAGAATAATAAGAAAATATTATAACCTTCATATTATAATAATAAGGTAAAAGGACCCCAATGGAAATAAGTCACTCTGACTTTTTTGGGTTATCCCAGGTTCTCTACACATATGCTGCTATGTATGATAATTCTACGTAACTATATTTGTGTATACCTGAATAAACTTACTTACTTACTTACTTACCAATGGAAATACAAGACCCCAATGGAAATACAAAACCCCAGTGGAAATACAAGGACCACAATGGAAATACAAGACCCCAATGGGAATGCAAGGACCACAGTGGAAATACAAGGACCATAATGGAAATACAAAAACCACAGTGGAAATACAAGAGCCATAATGGAAATACGAGAACGACAATGAAAATACAAGGACCACAATGGAAATACAAGGGTCACAATGGAAATACAAGGACGACAATGGAAATACAAGGACGACAATGGATATAAATCACCTTGGCTTTTTTGGGTTATCCTGGTGGGTAAGTTATACTATGTATGATAATTGTACTTAAGTTTACCTGTACCTAAATAAACTTAATAATAAACAAGAATCATTTTGGTCAAAAACGAAAAAAAGAGAATGAATCAAAAAGATTTATAATTTTTCTGGGTTGTTAAAACGAAAAATTAAAATATGAAAAACTACTTATAAATTTTGAAATAAAAGTAACATGTAAGTAAATTAAATATTATACCATTGTTTATTTGGTAAATAATGAGGAAAACGTTTTATAATTTGAGATATAATGTGAATTAACGTTATGTTATACAAACTGGAAGTAGTCGCCTTCCCGTCACTCTCAGCAGCACAACACTGAAAAATCTATCAAAGTCTATCAAGGTTCTTCAAAATCCATCAAAATGCTGATCAAAGTGAAGGTAATGTATATGTGAGACATGTTAATGGGTGTGAGTGACTGTTGTGCAGCATCGAGGTGTTTAGTGTTGTGATGATGTGTTGAGATGTGTTGAGCATGACTAGGCCGGTGCTGTGGGGGATCTTGATCCAAGGGAGAGGACCTGGACTTCCTCCCCCCCCCTCAAGGGAGGTTCCTTGACGCTGGTGAGGGGCTCTTGATCTAGGGAATTGGATCTGTGATTCAGTTCCCTGTATTAAGCTTCAATACTTTCCGCATCCCCCCCACAGGTGCTGTATAATCCTACGGGTTTAGCGCTTCCCCTTGATTATAATAATAATGGACTTCCTCCCCTTCCTCGGATCGAACTTGATCATCCCCCATTATCCAGGCATTGTATGACTTACGGGTTTAGCTCTTCAGCCTAAATAAACTTAGTGGCCTTTCACAGGGAGAAGCCTGAAGTAAAAGGCTCTTGATCCAAGGCAGTGCTGTATGACCCTGGTAGGTTTGGTTCTTAATTTTGATTATAATCTTCATCTGAGGAAGTGGATGCAACCTCCCCTTCCTCGGATCAAACTTGATCACCTCTCATTCGACAGGTTTTGTTTGCCCCCTTTGGGTTTAGCGCTTCAACATAAAATAAATATTAGCCAATCAGGGGGAGGGACTTGATGGTAAAAGGCTCTTGACCCAAGGAAGTGGACATGACCTCACCTTCCCCGGATTAAACCTGATTATCTCATCCGACAGGCTTTGTATAACCCCTGTGGGTTTAGCACTTTCCAATAGATATATTTAATAATTGGGTCAAACCTGATTGCCTTTCATTCGACAGGCTTTACACAGCCTCTGTGGGTTTAGAGCTTTCCCTTAGGGAGGTGGACAGACAGTCGGTACCTGACCAGCCGGGCTGTGGTTTGTACGTTGGTTTACGTGCAGCCAACAGTAACACCCTGGTTGATCAGGCCCTGATCTGCCACCAGGCCTGGTCATGGACTGGACCTGGTGGTTTATACAGTAGTGTATTGTATATTGTAATAAGCAGAATAGAGGAAATCAGCTCAAATATACATTAGGTATGTGTACTGGTCAGAGAGCCGGTTGTAACTCCGAGTCGTCAGTAAACGAGTTCATACGTCGTTAAGTGAGGAGAGGTTGTAATGAAAGTCTTATATGAGATATTTAAGGTGTTTCACACTGAATGACCCCTGTGGGTTTAGCGCTTCACATGAATTATTATATTACAATTTAAGTGTATCAGATGCAGTATAAATAAATATATATTGTATAAGTAATGTATTTCCAAGTGTATTTATTTTATTTTATTTTTTCCAGACACTAACCGGGAAAGAGGTAAGTTAGTTTCTGAAAACCTGGCATTTATAATTCCTGTCGACCAGTACCTCTGTCCAGTGTCAAACCAGCCAGGCTATGACGACTTAGTAGGATGCTAACAGCAACAACCTGGTTGAAAAAGCACTCACTAAGCCTCTGGCTGGGCTGTGAGGGGGGTCTAAAAACCCTCAAAACCAGTCCCAGGTATGTATTGGTGGAACTGGTATATTGATAATGACAGATTGCAAGTAAAAGGCCAGTATGCACTGATCATATTTACCAAGGGAATGTTTTTCTACAAATGGCTTCTTCAGACCATAGAATAAGACTGAACAAGGCATTTATGGCTAAACATATCACCAATAAATGTCTTGATCAGTACTTACTTAAACCTGCAGGTATGTATATATACTATATAGTATCTCTTAGACTAACCCGGTGGCCTGGTGGCTAAAACTCCCGCTTCACACACGGAGGGCCCGGGTTCGATTCCCGGCGGGTGGAAATTCCGACACGTTTCCTTACACCTGTTGTCCTGTTCACCTAGCAGCAAATAGGTACCTGGGTGTTAGTCGACTGGTGTGGGTCGCATCCTGGGGGACAAGATTAAGGACCCCAATGGAAATAAGTTAGACAGTCCTCGATGACGCACTGACTTTCTTGGGTTATCCTGGGTGGCTAACCCTCCGGGGTTAAAAATCTGAACGAAATCTTATCTTATCTTATCTTAACCATTATCAGCCTGAAGCCACCATGTTTTTTTTTTACTAATTTGGTTAAAGAGGTATACCTTCATATTGGGGAAGGGTTTTTTATCCAAGGAATTGGGGCTACCCTCCCTCCATGGGATCCAATCTCATTACTTTCTGTTCCCAAGCACTATGACCTCTTCGAGATTAGAACTTCCCTGATAAATACAGTGTATCTAGTAATATTCACACGAAAACTGCTAACTACCGAACGGAATGAGGGGTTGAATCTACTTATCGGTTAACCAGTCCTAAAACTAGCAGGCCTGTGTGTTAACCACTGTACTATACTGGCCTAATAAGACTGTTAACTGGGTGTATCTTTATATGTATACAGTGGTACCTCGAGTTACGAACTTAATTCGTTCTAGAAGGCTGTTCAAGTGCCAATACTGAACGAATTTGTTCCCATAAGGAATAATGTAAATTAGATTAGTCCATTTCAAACCTCCAAAAATACACTAACAAAAATGCACTTACATAATTGTTCGAGTTGGGAGCTGTTCGAAACTCGAGGTACCACTGTATACTAGGAATGTTGGCACGAGCCACCATGTGACCATAAATTTAGTCATGCAGATGAATCTCACATCAGCATGGCCATGGCAAACTCTAGGTAAAATCCCTTAAATCTATGAATAATGTCTCACACATGTGATATTCATGTTATTTTCCCATCCATCTACTGCATCACTGAGGGCAGGTTTTATACCTTGTCCTTCATATTTTACACAGTGCTAACATACAGTAGTTTCCATTATCTCTGCAAAATCATTTAACTAAGAGATGTTATCGGGGAAAGTGCTTCTCCTTGTTAAACCCTCAATGGGGAGATTTTCTCATGAGGACAAATTTCATTTTATCGTTGCCTGTACTTTTCTTTTTTTTTAACAGAATCTCTCTTCCAATGTATTAGTTCATATATCTGTGTTTTTGTGAGTGTTGCTGGAGATTTTTTCAAAGCATATTACATGTACACACTCAGCACAACAGTAGTATTTAAAATCAAATTACATCTACAAATCCTTTTTTACTGTTGCCTTTTTCTAAGCCATTATAATATTATTTCTTTTCTAGATTGAAATTGATATTGAGCCAACAGACAAAGTTGAGAGGATTAAAGAAAGGGTCGAGGAAAAAGAAGGCATACCACCACCTCAGCAACGACTCATATTTTCTGGGAAACAGATGTAAGTCCAAATGTGCAAGGAAATTTATGCTTATGAAAATGTTGTTGTGAGCTACAGCAACCCTCCAGGGAGGTATATGATTTTCACTTCACAGCAGTAGCCCGGAACCTAACGTGTTGCTCACTTTTTGTGACCAAATGAATGTACTGTAAAATTAACTAGAATGAAAATTCTTTTATTTAAACAAAGTATTTTTATGCAAGCCAATATTGTGGAGTGTTTTAGTCAAGGCTTTAAGCTAACATTACTGAAGGCTACCATATTATAATACAACTATTGCTACAGATTTCAGAAAATAATTACAGACCATCTAACACTTGTACGATTTCAGGAATGACGAGAAAACTGCAGCCGACTACAAAGTTCAAGGTGGTTCTGTACTCCATCTTGTGTTGGCTCTCCGAGGAGGATTTAGCGGATGTTAAGCCAACGAGATGTTCCGAGACTTACGGTGTATCTCCAGTATCCTGCACTCCCTGTATCCCTCCCTTGAAGAATGAGTGCATACACTTCAGAATGCTTTTAAGGAAAAGCTACAACATGAGTAACTGCACAGGGAGCCTAATGAATTGCACCTTCTTCCAGCCAGGAAAGAAGAGCTAGTCTTTCCTTACACATATAAAGCAACTACAGTAATGTAAGAGATTTAGTTTAATTATACACAGTTGCTCTTGATGAAAACAGATAGTTTTCTCTGAAGTGCTTGCATATTGCTATAGCTTTTGTAATCATGTGCTTATTTCATGAATATCTCTATTGAAATGTTTCACTGCATTGATGCAATTGGCTCTGAGAACAAATTTGGACATTTACAGCACAAGTTCGTACGAACTGTTCAGTTAAGATTTTCTTGACGGTACTTCCTAAAATTAGATTGAAACTTTCATAAACAAATTTATACTCGTGAAAATTTTGTACTTTATTTACATAAAGCTGTACAATGGTATAGTGATGCCAACAAGATGTGGAAAAAGACAACTTATTTGCAGTTTAGGACATTTATTAGGGAAATGTTTCTCTGTGTAAGGACTGAAGAAGCCACTAGTGGTAAAACTTTTCCTCTAATAAATATCCTGAACTGTACTTCAGTATCTTTTTTCCACACTTAAAACTGTATTGTATTCTGGGAATAGTTAACCTCAAATATGCTTATTTGTCCTTTATGCAAAGCATGCAATAACTACTATTGTTTACTATAAGTAACTGCATGTTTTGCAGATGTATTAAAGAGTTTATTGAAATCTTCCACTTGTGAAGAGCTGTCTTAATTTGCCAGATCTGAGTGCTGTGCTTCCTGTTCACCAGCTTGAGGTAATAAAATGAAGCAGAAATTTGTAATATATTCTGACTTCTAGGAATTCAGTGGAGGATCATGTCAACATTGTCTCGTATGTTATGAAACTCTTATTAAACTTCTTTTTGTAAATGTAGTGTATTTTTTAATGCCTTACATCAAAATTCAGCAAGATGAACATAGAAAATTGGAATTGCTGGTGAATGACTTGATTGAAGCCATTGGAACTACTCTTGCCTTCCTTGCATCAGAACTTATTACCTCCCATTCTTAAGGCACACTATTATTGCTGCTGGCTAGTGGTTCTCTACAACTATTGTACTGACTCCTTTTTCTTGGATTAAACTTGATTACCTTCTATTCCTGAAGTGCTGTATGACATAAGGGTTTAGCACTTGACTATAATATACAGTAATATTCCTTGGATTCTATCAAGGGGATGCCACAGAGGGGCCTTTGATCCAAGGTACTGGATTTATCCTCCCTTTGAACATTAATGTTCCCATTAAAAAGGTATGATATGACCTCTTATGGGTTTAGCACTTTCCCTTGATTACCCCTGAAGGAAGGTTCCTTGATGCTGGTGAAGGGCTCCTGATCTAAAGAACTGGATTTGTGCTCCAATTCCTTGAACTGAGCCTAAATGCTTAACATTTCTCAAGCAGTGTATGACCCTTAAGGGTTCAGTGCCCTCCAATAAATTATTTTATTATTATGGACTTCCAGCAAGCATGCGTGAGCGTGTTAGATAGGAGTGAATGGAGACGAATGGTACTTGGGACCTGACGATCTGTTGGAGTGTGAGCAGGGTAATATTTAGTGAAGGGATTCAGGGAAACTGGTTATTTTCATATAGTCGGACTTGAGTCCTGGAAATGGGAAGTACAGTGCCTGCACTTTAAAGGAGGGGTTTGGGATATTGGCAGTTTGGAGGGATATGTTGTGTATCTTTATATGTGTATGCTTCTAAACTAATGTATTCTGAGCACCTCTGCAAAAACAGTGATAATGTGTGAGTGTGGTGAAAGTGTTGAATGATGATGAAAGTATTTTCTTTTTGGGGATTTTCTTTCTTTTTTGGATCACCCTGCCTCGGTGGGAGACGGCCGACTTGTTGAAAAAAAAAAAATTACAAAATACGTGATTGCAAATATGAAAAGTACCGCAGTGAAAACAGGAAATATGTAAAACCAAAGTGCTCTCATGTACTTATGCATATGTTCAGAGGAATAGGAAGAAGCAAGAGAAGCACTCTTTAAATGTTAAACCCTGAGGTGACACCTCACTCAGAGGTGACAACACCTCGCACAAACCTGTCCCACATTCTTATTATGTTAAAGAAAATTTCACTATGAACATTAAAATGGTATGAAATACCGACAGATTGTTAGGTAAGACACATGTGCAACAGTTAGGTATCTTTATTTCGAAACGTTTCGCCTACACAGTAGGCTTCTTCAGTCGAGCAGAAGATACTTGAAGACGATGTAATCAGTCCATCACCCTTAAAGTTTTGAGGTGGTCAGTCCCTCAGTCTGGAGAAGAGCATTGTTCCGTTGTCTGAAACAATATGAAGTTGAAGTGACAGAATGGGGCCTTTATATAGTGCCAGGAGGTGAGACGTAGGTTGCTTTGGGAGGACTGATTACATCGTCTTCAAGTATCTTCTGCTTCTATCAACCTTTCTGTACTCGACTGAAGAAGCCTACTGTGTAGGCGAAACGTTTCGAAATAAAGATACCTAACTGTTGCATATGTGTCTTACCTAACAAAATTTCACTAACATTATTATGTGCTAGTGTTAGAAGCCCAGACATGATTGTACAGCCATTGGTATGTTAATGATACAAGTCACACACAAGTGACTTAATCCAATATCTACCTTCGCATGGCCCTACCTCTCTCTTGTTCCTAATTTTCACACATTCCTACTTGTGCATTGTGGCTTAGCGCTTCTTTTTGATTATAATAATAATAATCCTACTTGTGCATATCCCTCCCAGCAATATTGTGTGACCCTTATGAGTTTAGCACTTAAACTGATAACTAATATTTTTATGAACCCAACACAGGATAATAATGGAGATGATGGAAGACATGAAGAAGTAATTAACTTCACATCTACTGTTTGTTCTTTGTCTTAAAGCGATGAAGTCCTCTGGTTAGCAAAAATTCTCCATAATATAGGGCTGCACATGTGTCTTATTCAACTTCATTTTCATTTTCCCAAAAAGGCACTAAACCCAAATAAATCATTGAGTGCTTCTTGGCAGGATAATAATGTTAAGTTAGAAACATGGAGGATGAGAATAAGTGAAAGGTCATCAAGGAGTCAATCAGTTTCAAATAATCGTAGTTTGAATCTGCATTAAAAATGGGACTATCGGAGAGGAGGGAAGCCACTGTAAGTATGCCACGGTTTTGAAGCCATTGAAAATGAATCTCCATGTACTATCATGAATGGGATGGATATTGGAGCATCGGTACAACCAGAAAAATGTTCATATTGGTGCTAATTCCTTCCATGAGATGACCAAGTGTGAGTGGTGGGTCTAGGAAAGTACAGTAGTAGTAGTAGTCGTAGGTTCGCCGGGGTCGTCCCAGCCCGGGCCTTCTAGGAGAGCACAGTTTCCTTCAGTTATTTTACTATTAAGGAAGGAGTTGAGGAAGCAGGTGCTCAGTGATGCCTACCAGCATATGATATACAATGAGGTGTGTGTGTGTGTGTATCTGTCTGTCTTCGGATATACATAATCAAGGGTGTGCATGTCTTACGTACATACACTGAGGTTCAGCACTGTATGACCCTTGTGGGTTTAGTGCCTGGTTTTGATTATAATAATATACATAAGGTGTGTTTCAATGTATATTCAGAGTTGTTTATATACACTGACAGGTGTGTGAGTCTCAGTGTGTATAAAATGGATCTGCTCCAGTTTGCTGAATTGAGCATGAATGCCTTATAACCAACCCCCCCCTTCCCACAGGGGCTGTATCCTACAGGTTTAGTGCTCCCCCATGATAATAATACTTTAATCCCTAATGACCCTCGTGGAATTGATAGGCTTTGCACTCCATTAGGATATACATGTATATATACATACATAACCCTTATGGGTTTAGCACTTATCACTAAATAATAAAGGCAGCTGAAGCCCCAGGCCTATCCTTTCAAGGCCCCTCAAAGGAGGTTCCTTGATGTTGGTGAGGTCCCTTGATGCTGGAAAGGTAGTCTGCGTATAACTTTATATATTATAAATGTTAACCCCTCAAGGAAGGTTCCTTGGTGTTGGTGAGGGGCTCTTGATTTAGGGAATTGGATCTGTGCTCCAGTTCCCCGAATTAAGCCTGAATGCCTTCCACATCCCCCCCCAGGCGCTGTATAATCCTCCGGGTTTAGCGCTTCCCCTTGATTATAATAATAATTATAAATGTTAATGTAACTCAGTCATGACGCCCTAGATAGTATGTGTATAAATGTTTATGTAAGTCATGACACCCTAGGTAGTGTGTGTATAAATGTTTATGTAGCTCAGTCATGACACCCTAGGTAGTGTGTGTATAAATGTTTATGTAGCTCAGTTATGACACCCTAGGTAGTGTGTGTATAAATGTTTATGTAGCTCAGTTATGACACCCTAGGTAGTGTGTGTATAAATGTTTATGTAGCTCAGTCATGACACCCTAGGTAGTGTGTGTATAAATGTTTATGTAGCTCAGTTATGACACCCTAGGTAGTGTGTGTATAAATGTAGCTTATGTATAAATGTTTAAGTAAGCAGGTCGTAAAACGGGTCATCCACAAGAGGTTACAGCGTAAAAGGGAAAGACAGAGGTGTAGTGTAGTGTGTCGCTGTTGCTGTCTGGAGAGACAGTAGAGTCTACACTGTCTTGACAGCAGTCCCAGACACACTACACTACACTTCCGTCTCTGTAGACAGCAGTCCCCAGACACACTACATCTCCCCTGTCTCTGTAGACAGCAGTCCCCAGACACACTACATCTCCCCTGTCTCTGTAGACAGCAGTCCCCAGACACACTACACCTCCCGTGTCTCTCTAGACAGCAGTCTCCAGACACACTACACTACACCTCCCCTGTCTCTCTAGACAGTAGTCCCCAGACACACTACACTACTCCTCCCGTCTCTCTCTCTCTAGACAGCAATCGCCAGACACACTACACTACACCTCCCCTCTCTCTCTAGACAGCAGTCCCAGACACACTACACTACACCTCCCCTCTCTAGACAGCAGTCCCAGACACACTACACTACACCTCCCCTGTCTCTCTAGACAGCAGTCCCAGACACACTACACTACACCTCCCCTGTCTCTCTAGACAGCAGTCCCAGACACACTACACTACACCTCCCCTGTCTCTCTAGACAGCAGTCCCAGACACACTACATTACACCTTCCCTATCTCTCTAGACATCAGTCCCAGACACTACACTACACCTTCCCTGTCTCTCTAGACAGCAGTCCCAGACTCACTACACTACACCTCCCATGTCTCTCTAGACAGCAGTCCCAGACACACCACACTACACCTTTCCTGTCTCTCTAGACAGCAGTCCCAGACACACCACACTACACCTCCCCCCTCTCTCTAGACAGCAGTCCCAGACACACCGCACTACACCTCCCCTGTCTCTATAGACAGCAGTCCCAGATACACTACACCTCCCCCTGTCTCTAGACAGCAGTTCCAGACACACTACATTTCCTCTGTCTCTCTAGACAGCAGTCCCAGATACACTACACCTCCCCTCTTTCTCTAGACAGCAGTCCCAGACACACTACACCTCCTCTGTCTCTCCAGACAGCAGTCCTAGATACACACCACTACACCTCCCCTCTTTCTCTAGACAGCAGTCCCAGATACAGTACACTACACCTCCCCTCTTTCTCTAGACAGCAGTCCCAGATACAGTACACTACACCTCCCCTCTTTCTCTAGACAGCAGTCCCAGATACAGTACACTACACCTCCCCTCTTTCTCTAGACAGCAGTCCCAGACAGACTACACTACATCTCTGTCAACTGAGTAGACAGAGGTGTATCAAAGTGTGTCTGGTGTTCCAGAGTAGACAGAAGAGGTGTAGTGTAGTGTGTCTGGGGCACCAGACAGTAGACAGAGAAGGTGCAGCGTGTCTGTTGCTGTCTGGAGACAGCAGCGTCCTCTTACCGTCCCACACTAGCGGGAGGAAGTCAAGCTTAACATGATTTTCCAAAGTCACGGCGGCCCATAACTTGTGTTCCTGCTGCCTGCACAATATGACCTGCTTTCTTAAAGGTAGAGGAGACGGGTGGAGACGTGTAGAAGAGACGGTGAAGACGTGTAGAAGAGACGGTGAAGATGTGTAGAAGAGACGGAGAAGACGTGTAGAAGAGACGGTGAAGACGTGTAGAAGAGACGGTGAAGACGTGTAGAAGAGACGGTGAAGACGTGTAGAAGAGACGGTGAAGACGTGTAGAAGAGACCGTGCAGACGTGTAGAAGAGACGGTGAAGTGTAGAAGAGACGGTGAAGACGTGTAGAAGAGACGGTGAAGACGTGTAGAAGAGACGGTGAAGATGTATAGAAGAGACGGTGAAGACGTGTAGAAGAGACGGTGAAGACGTGTAGAAGAGACGGTGAAGACGTGTAGAAGAGACGGTGAAGACGTGTAGAAGAGACGGTGAAGACGTGTAGAAGAGACGGTGAAGACGTGTAGAAGAGACGGTGAAGACGTGTAGAAGAGACGGTGAAGACGTGTAGAAGAGACGGTGAAGACGTGTAGAATAGACGGTGAAGACGTGTAGAAGAGACGGTGAAGACGTGTAGAAGAGACGGTGAAGACGTGTAGAAGAGACGGTGAAGACGTGTAGAAGAGACGGAGAAGACGTGTAGAATAGACGGTGAAGACGTGTAGAAGAGACGGTGAAGACGTGTAGAAGAGACGGTGAAGACGTGTAGAAGAGACGGTGAAGACGTGTAGAAGAGACGGTGAAGACGTGTAGAAGAGACAGTACATCAACACTGTACTACAAGGGCGCTGACAGTACATCAACACTGTACCACCAGGGCACTGACAGTACACCAACACTGTACCACCAGGGCACTGACAGTACATCAACACTGTACCACCAGGGCGCTGACAGTACATCAACACTGTACCACCAGGGCACTGACAGTACATCAACACTGAACCACCAGGGTGCTGACAGTACACCAACACTGTACCACCAGGGCGCTGACAGTACATCAACACTGTACCACCAGGGCACTGACAGTGCACCAACACTGTACCACCAGGGCACTGACAGTACATCAACACTGTACCACCAGGGCGCTGACAGTACATCAACACTGTACCACCAGGGCACTGACAGTACATCAACACTGAACCACCAGGGTGCTGACAGTACACCAACACTGTACCACCAGGGCGCTGACAGTACATCAACACTGTACCACCAGGGCACTGACAGTACACCAACACTGTACCACCAGGGCACTGACAGTACATCAACACTGTACCACCAGGGCGCTGACAGTACATCAACACTGTACTACCAGGGCGCTGACAGTACACCAACATTGTACTACCAGGGCACTGACAGTACACCAACACTGTACCACCAGGGCGCCGAAAGTACATCAACACTGTACTACCAGGGCGCTGCCAGTACACCAACACTGTACCACCAGGGCGCTGACAGTACATCAACACTGTACCACCAGGGCGCTGACAGTACACCAACACTGTACCACCAGGGCACTGACAGTACATCAACACTACCACCAGGGCACTGACAGTACATCAACACTGTACCACCAGGGCGCTGACAGTACATCAACACTGTACCACCAGGGCACTGACAGTACATCAACACTGTACCACCAGGGCACTGACAGTACATCAACACTGTACCACCAGGGCGCTGACAGTACATCAACACTGTACTACTAGGGCGCTGACAGTACACCAACACTGTACCACCAGGGCGCTGACAGTACATCAACACTGTACTACCAGGGCACTGACAGTACACCAACACTGTACCACCAGGGCGCTGACAGTACATCAACACTGTACTACCAGGGCACTGACAGTACACCAACACTGTACCACCAGGGCGCCGAAAGTACATCAACACTGTACTACCAGGGCGCTGCCAGTACACCAACACTGTACCACCAGGGCGCTGCCAGTACACCAACACTGTACCACCAGGGTGCTGACAGTACATCAACACTGTACTACCAGGGTGCTGACAGTACATCAACACTGTACCACCAGGGCGCTGCCAGTACACCAACACTGTACCACCAGGGCGCTGACAGTACATCAACACTGTACCACCAGGGCGCTGACAGTACACCAACACTGTACCACCAGGGCACTGACAGTACATCAACACTGTACCACAAGGGCACTGACAGTACACCAACACTGTACCACCAGGGCACTGACAGTACATCAACACTGTACCACCAGGGCACTGACAGTACAATAAACACTGTACCACCAGGGCACTGACAGTACATCAACACTGTACCACCAGGGCACTGACAGTACACCAACACTGTACCACCAGGGCACTGACAGTACATCAACACTGTACCACCAGGGGACTGACAGTACATCAACACTGTACCACCAGGTCGCTGACAGTACACCAACACTGCACTACCAGGGCGCTGACAGTACATCAACACTGTACCACCAGGGCGCTGACAGTACACCAACACTGTACCACCAGGGCGCTGACAGTACACCAACACTGTACCACCAGGGCACTGACAGTACACCAACACTGTACCACCAGGGCACTGACAGTACATCAACACTGTACCACCAGGGCACTGACAGTACAATAAACACTGTACCACCAGGGCACTGACAGTACATCAATGCCTCAAATGACGTAGTGGAAGTTTTAGCAGTAAAGGTCGAGAACCAAAACCTAGTCATTGTGGTAGTCTACAAGCCTCCGGATGCAACATCCCAGCAATTCCAGGAACAGCTGTTAAAAATTGACCACTGTCTGGAAAATCTTCCAGCTCCTGCACCCAACATCTTGCTCCTGGGGGATTTCAACTTAAGGCACCTAAAATGGAGGAATATAGCAAATAATATTGTTGCAGTAATAACACCAGGAGGCAGCTCTGATGAAAACTCACACTCACACGAGCTTTTAAATCTCTGCACAAAATTCAATTTAAACCAGCAAATAATAGAGCCTACTAGACTGGAGAATACACTAGACCTCATCTTCACTAACAATGATGATCTGATAAGAAATGTCACCATATCAAAAACAATATACTCAGATCACAACATAATTGAGGTTCAGACATGTATGCGTGGAGCCCCAGACCGACAAAATGAGACTAGTCACGAGGGAGCATTCACCAAATTCAACTTCAATAACAAAAACATAAAGTGGGACCAAGTAAACCAAGTCCTAACCGATATAAGCTGGGAAGATATACTAAGCAACACAGACCCAAACTTATGCCTAGAACAGATTAACTCGGTGGCACTCGATGTATGCACAAGGCTTATTCCTCTAAGAAAAAGGAGGAGTAGATGTAAAATAGAAAGAGACAGGCGCTCCCTTTACAGGCGACGGAAAAGAATAACAGAGCGGCTAAAAGAGGTCAATATATCAGAAATGCGCAGGGAGACACTGGTCAGAGAAATAGCAAGCATCGAACTTAAGCTAAAAGAATCCTTTAGGAGTCAGGAATCGCGGGAAGAACTAAAAGCCATAAATGAAATCGAAAGAAACCCAAAGTATTTCTTCTCCTATGCCAAATCAAAATCGAGAACAACGTCCAGTATTGGGCCCCTACTTAAACAAGATGGGTCCTACACAGATGACAGCAAGGAAATGAGTGAGCTACTCAAGTCCCAATATGACTCAGTTTTTAGCAAGCCGCTAACCAGACTGAGAGTCGAAGATCAAAATGAATTTTTTATGAGAGAGCCACAAAATTTGATTAACACAAGCCTATCCGATGTTATCCTGACGCCAAATGACTTCGAACAGGCGATAAATGACATGCCCATGCACTCTGCCCCAGGGCCAGACTCATGGAACTCTGTGTTCATCAAGAACTGCAAGAAGCCCCTATCACGAGCCTTTTCCATCCTATGGAGAGGGAGCATGGACACGGGGGTCGTCCCTCAGTTACTAAAAACAACAGACATAGCCCCACTCCACAAAGGGGGCAGTAAAGCAACAGCAAAGAACTACAGACCAATAGCACTAACATCCCATATCATAAAAATCTTTGAAAGGGTCCTAAGAAGCAAGATCACCACCCATCTAGAAACCCATCAGTTACACAACCCAGGGCAACATGGGTTTAGAACAGGTCGCTCCTGTCTGTCTCAACTACTGGATCACTACGACAAGGTCCTAAATGCACTAGAAGACAAAAAGAATGCAGATGTAATATATACAGACTTTGCAAAAGCCTTCGACAAGTGTGACCATGGCGTAATAGCGCACAAAATGCGCGCTAAAAGAATAACAGGAAAAGTTGGTCGATGGATCTATAATTTCCTCACTAACAGAACACAGAGAGTAGTCGTCAACAGAGTAAAGTCCGAGGCAGCTACGGTGAAAAGCTCTGTTCCACAAGGCACAGTACTAGCTCCCATCTTGTTCCTCATCCTCATATCCGACATAGACAAGGATGTCAGCCACAGCACCGTGTCTTCCTTTGCAGATGACACCCGAATCTGCATGACAGTGTCTTCCATTGCAGACACTGCAAGGCTCCAGGCGGACATCAACCAAATCTTTCAGTGGGCTGCAGAAAACAATATGAAGTTCAACGATGAGAAATTTCAATTACTCAGATATGGTAAACATGAGGAAATTAAATCTTCATCAGAGTACAAAACAAATTCTGGCCACAAAATAGAGCGAAACACCAACGTCAAAGACCTGGGAGTGATTATGTCGGAGGATCTCACCTTCAAGGACCATAACATTGTATCAATCGCATCTGCTAGAAAAATGACAGGATGGATAATGAGAACCTTCAAAACTAGGGAGGCCAAGCCCATGATGACACTCTTCAGGTCACTTGTTCTATCTAGGCTGGAATATTGCTGCACTCTAACAGCACCTTTCAAGGCAGGTGAAATTGCCGACCTAGAAAATGTACAGAGAACTTTCACGGCGCGCATAACGGAGATAAAACACCTCAATTACTGGGAGCGCTTGAGGTTTCTAAACCTGTATTCCCTGGAACGCAGGAGGGAGAGATACATGATTATATACACCTGGAAAATCCTAGAGGGACTAGTACCGAACTTGCACACGAAAATCACTCACTACGAAAGCAAAAGACTTGGCAGACGATGCACCATCCCCCCAATGAAAAGCAGGGGTGTCACTAGCACGTTAAGAGACCATACAATAAGTGTCAGGGGACCGAGACTGTTCAACTGCCTCCCAGCACACATAAGGGGGATTACCAACAGACCCCTGGCAGTCTTCAAGCTGGCACTGGACAAGCACCTAAAGTCAGTTCCTGATCAGCCGGGCTGTGGCTCGTACGTTGGTTTGCGTGCAGCCAGCAGCAACAGCCTGGTTGATCAGGCGCTGATCCACCAGGAGGCCTGGTCACAGACCGGGCCGCGGGGGCGTTGACCCCCGAAACTCTCTCCAGGTAAACTCCAGGTAAACATCAACACTGTACCACCAGGGCACTGACAGTACACCAACACTGTACCACCAGGGCACTGACAGTACATCAACACTGTACCACCAGGGGACTGACAGTACATCAACACTGTACCACCAGGTCGCTGACAGTACACCAACACTGCACTACCAGGGCGCTGACAGTACATCAACACTGTACCACCAGGGCGCTGACAGTACACCAACACTGTACCACCAGGGCGCTGACAGTACACCAACACTGTACCACCAGGGCACTGACAGTACATCAACACTGTACCACCAAGGCGCCGACAGTACACCAACACTGTACCACCAGGGCGCTGACAGTACACCAACACTGTACCACCAGGGCACTGACAGTACACCAACACTGTACCACCAGGGCGCCGACAGTACACCAACACTGTACCACCAGGGCACTGACAGTACATCACCACTGTACCACCAGGGCGCTGACAGTACACCAACAATGTACCACCAGGGCGCTGACAGTACACCAACACTGTACCACCAGGGCACTGACAGTACATCAACACTGTACCACCAGGGCGTTGACAGTACATCAACACTGTACCACCAGGGCGCTGACCGTACACCAACACTGTACCACCAGGGCGCTGACAGTACACCAACACTGTACCACCAGGGCGCTGACAGTACACCAACACTGTACAACCAGGGCGCTGACAGTACATCAACACTGTACCACCAGGACACTGACAGTACATCAACACTGTACCACCAGGGCGCTGACAGCACACCAACACTGTACCACCAGGGCGCTGACAGTACATCAACACTGTACCACCAGGGCGCTGACAGTACACCAACACTGTACTACCAGGGCGCTGACAGTACACCAACACTGTACCACCAGGGCGCTGACAGTACACCAACACTGTACCACCAGGGTGCTGACAGTACACCAACACTGTACTACCAGGGCGCTGACAGTACATCAACACTGTACCACCAGGGCGCTGACAGTACATAAACACTGTACCACCAAAGCGCTGACAGTACACCAACACTGTACCACCAGGGCACTGACAGTACATCAACACTGTACCACCAGGGCGCTGACAGTACACCAACACTGTAACACCAGGGCGCTGACAGTACACCAACACTGTACCACCAGGGCATTGACAGTACATCAACACTGTACCACCAGGGCGCTGACAGTACACCACCACTGTACCACCAGGGCGCTGACAGTACACCAACACTGTACCATCAGGGCGCTGACAGTACACCAACACTGTACTACCAGGGCGCTGACAGTACATCAACACTGTACCACCAAGGCGCTGACAGTACACCAACACTGTACTACCAGGGCGCTGACAATACACCAACACTGTACTACCAAGGCGCTGACAGTAGACCAACACTGCACTACCAGGGCGCTGACAGTACACCAACACTGTACTACCAGGGCGCTGACAATACACCAACACTGTACTACCAAGGCGCTGACAGTAGACCAACACTGCACTATCAGGGCGCTGACAGTACATCAACACTGTACCACCAGGGCGCTGACAGTACATAAACACTGTACCACCAGGGTGCTGACAGTACATCAACACTGTACTACCAGGGTGCTGACAGTACATCAACACTGTACCACCAGGGCGCTGCCAGTACACCAACACTGTACCACCAGGGCGCTGACAGTACATCAACACTGTACCACCAGGGCGCTGACAGTACACCAACACTGTACCACCAGGGCACTGACAGTACATCAACACTGTACCACCAGGGCACTGACAGTACACCAACACTGTACCACCAGGGCACTGACAGTACATCAACACTGTACCACCAGGGCACTGACAGTACACCAACACTGTACCACCAGGGCACTGACAGTACATCAACACTGTACCACCAGGGCACTGACAGTACAATAAACACTATACGACCACGGCACTGACAGTACATCAACACTGTACCACCAGGGCACTGACAGTACACCAACACTGTACCACCAGGTCACTGACAGTACATCAACACTGTACCACCAGGGCACTGACAGTACATCAACACTGTACCACCAGGTCGCTGACAGTACACCAACACTGCACTACCAGGGCGCTGACAGTACATCAACACTGTACCACCAGGGCGCTGACAGTACACCAACACTGTACCACCAGGGCGCTGACAGTACATCAACACTGTACCACCAAGGCGCCGACAGTACACCAACACTGTACCACAAGGGCGCTGACAGTGCACCAACACTGTACCACCAGGGCACTGACAGTACACCAACACTGTACCACCAGGGCGCTGACAGTACACCAACACTGTACCACCAGGGCACTGACAGTACATCAACACTGTACCACCAGGGCGTTGACAGTACATCAACACTGTACCACCAGGGCACTGACAGTACATCAACACTGTACCACCAGGGCGCTGACCGTACACCAACGCTGTACCACCAGGGCGCTGACAGTACACCAACACTGTACCACCAGGGCGCTGACAGTACACCAACACTGTACCACCAGGGCGCTGACAGTACATCAACACTGTACCACCAGGGCACTGACAGTACATCAACACTGTACCACCAGGGCGCTGACAGCACACCAACACTGTACCACCAGGGCGCTGACAGTACATCAACACTGTACCACCAGGGCGCTGACAGTACACCAACACTGTACTACCAGGGCGCTGACAGTACACCAACACTGTACCATGAGGGCGCTTACAGTACACCAACACTGTACCACCAGGGTGCTGACAGTACACCAACACTGTACTACCAGGGCGCTGACAGTACATCAACACTGTACCACCAGGGCGCTGACAGTACATAAACACTGTACCACCAAAGCGCTGACAGTACACCAACACTGTACCACCAGGGCACTGACAGTACATCAACACTGTACCACCAGGGCGCTGACAGTACACCAACACTGTAACACCAGGGCGCTGACAGTACACCAACACTGTACCACCAGGGCACTGACAGTACATCAACACTGTACCACCAGGGCGCTGACAGTACACCACCACTGTACCACCAGGGCGCTGACAGTACACCAACACTGTACCACCAGGGCGCTGACAGTACACCAACACTGTACTACCAGGGCGCTGACAGTACATCAACACTGTACCACCAGGGCGCTGACAGTACACCAACACTGTACTACCAGGGTGCTGACAGTACACCAACACTGTACTACCAAGGCGCTGACAGTAGACCAACACTGCACTACCAGGGCGCTGACAGTACACCAACACTGTACTACCAGGGCGCTGACAATACACCAACACTGTACTACCAAGGCGCTGACAGTAGACCAACACTGCACTACCAGGGCGCTGACAGTACACCAACACTGTACTACCAGGGCGCTGACAGTACACCAACACTGTACTACCAGGGTGCTGACAGTACACCAACACTGTACTACCAGGGCGCTGACAGTACACCAACACTGTACTACCAGGGCGCTGACAGTACACCAACACTGTACTACCAGGGCGCTGACAGTGCATCAACACTGTACTACCAGGGCGCTGACAGTACATCAACATGTACTACAAGGGCGCTGACAGTACACCAACACTGTACTACCAGGGGGCTGACAGTACACCAACACTGTACTACCAGGGCGCAGACAGTACACCAACACTGTACTACCAGGGCGCTGACAGTACACCAACACTGTACTACCAAGGCGCTGACAGTAGACCAACACTGCACTACCAGGGCGCTGACAGTACACCAACACTGTACTACCAGGGCGCTGACAGTACACCAACACTGTACTACCAGGGTGCTGACAGTACACCAACACTGTACTACCAGGGCGCTGACAGTACACCAACACTGTACTACCAGGGCGCTGACAGTACACCAACACTGTACTACCAGGGCGCTGACAGTACACCAACACTGTACTACCAGGGCGCTGACAGTACACCAACACTGTACTACCAAGGCACTGACAGTACACCAACACTGTACCACCAGGGCGCTGACAGTACACCAACACTTTACCAACAGGGCGCTGACAGTACACCAACACTGTACCACAAGGGCGCTGACAGTACACCAACATTGTACTACCAGGGCGCTGACAGTACACAAACACTGTACTACCAGGGCGCTGACAGTACACCAACACTGAACTACCAGGGCGCTGACAGTACACCAACACTGTACTACCAAAGCGCTGACAGTACATCAACACTGTACCACCAGGGTGCTGACAGTACATCAACACTGTACCACCAGGGCGCTGACAGTACATCAACACTGTACTACCAGGGCATTAACAGTACATCAACACTGTACCACCAGGGTGCTGACAGTAGATCAACACTGTACCACGAGGGTGCTGACAGTACATCAACACTGTACTACCAGGGCGCTGACAGTACATCAACACTGTACCACCAGGGTGCTGACAGTACATCAACACTGTACTACCAGGGCGCTGACAGTACATCAACACTACCACCAGGGCGCTGACAGAACATCAACACTGTACCACAATGGCACTGAAAGTACATCAACACTGTACCACCAGGGCGCTGACAGTACATCAACACTGTACTACCAGGGCACTGACAGTACATCACCACTGTACCACCAGGGTGCTGACAGTAGATCAACACTGTACCACAAGGGTGCTGACAGTACATCAACACTGTACTACCAGGGCGCTGACAGTACATCAACACTTTACCACCAGGGTGCTGACAGTACATCAACACTGTACTACCAGGGCGCTGACAGTACATCAACACTGTACCACCAGGGCGCTGACAGTACATCAACACTGTACCACAAGGGCACTGAAAGTACATCAACACTGTACCACCAGGGCGCTGACAGTACATCAACACTGTACTACCAGGGCACTGAGAGTACACCAACACTGTACTACCAGGGCGCTGACAGTACATCAACACTGTACTACCAGGGTGCTGACAGTACATCAACACTGTACTACCAGGGCACTGACAGTACATTAACACTGTACTACAAGGGCACTGACAGTACATCAACACTGCACCACCAGGGCGCTGACAGTACATCACTTCCTAACAAATCGAACACAAAGAGTAGTGGTCAACAGAGTTAAATCGGAGGCTGCCATAGTGAAGAGCTCTGTTCCACAAGGCACAGTACTCGCCCCCATCTTATTCCTTATCCTCATATCAGACATAAACAGAGATATACACCACAGCACCGTATCATCCTTTGCGGATGATACTAGGATCTGCATGAGGTTGTCATCTGCTGAGGACGCGGTTAACCTCCAAGAAGATATAAACAAAGTTTTCCAGTGGGCAACGGTAAACAATATGATGTTCAATGAGGACAAATTCCAACTACTCCGTTATGGAAAACTGGAGGAGATAATAACTAGAACAGAGTATACTACTGACTCCGGCCATACAACAGAGCGGAAAAATAATGTAAGGGACCTGGGAGTAGTAATGTCTGAGGATCTCACTTTCAAGGATCACAACAGTGCCACGATCGCACGTGCAAAGAAAATGATAGGATGGATAATGAGAACTTTCAAAACGAGAGATGCCAAGCCCATGATGATCCTTTTCAAATCACTTGTTCTCTCTAGGCTGGAATACTGCTGTACATTAACATCTCCATACAAAGCAGGTGAAATCGCAGATCTAGAGAGTGTACAGAGATCCTTTACTGCACGTATAAGTTCTGTCAAGCACCTTAACTACTGGGAACGCTTGGAAGCACTTGACTTGTACTCGTTGGAACGCAGGAGGGAGAGATATATCATAATCTACACTTGGAAAATCTTGGAAGGAATGGTCCCAAATCTGCACACAGAAATCACTCCCTACGAAAGTAAAAGACTGGGCAGGCGATGCAAAATGCCGCCAATAAAAAGTAGGGGCGCCATTGGTACACTAAGAGAAAACACCATAAGTGTCCGGGGCCCAAAACTGTTCAACAGCCTCCCATCAAGCATTAGGGGAATTGCCAATAAACCCCTGGCTGCCTTCAAGAGAGAGCTGGACAGATACCTAAAGTCAGTGCCGGATCAGCCGGGCTGTGGCTCGTACGTCGGACTGCGTGCGGCCAGCAGTAACAGCCTAGTTGATCAGGCCCTGATCCATCGGGAGGCCTGGTCATGGACCGGGCCGCGGGGGCGTTGATCCCCGGAATAACCTCCAGGTAACCTCCAGGCACCACCAGGGCGCTGACAGTACATCAACACTGTACCACCAGGGTGCTGACAGTACATCAACACTGTACCACCAGGGTGCTGATAGTAAAACAACACTGTATCACCAGGGTGCTGACAGTACACCAACACTGTATTACCAGGGCGTTGACAGTACACCAACATTGTACCACCAGGGTGCTGACAGTACACCAACACTTTACTATCATGTACACCAATGTACTATCATGTATAACCGTGTACGCCCATGTAGTATCATGTACTACCATGTACACTCATGTACTATCATGTACTGCCATGTAAACCCATATACTATAATGTAATACCATTTACGCCAATGTTCTATTATGTACACCTATGTACTACCATGTAAACCCATGTACTACCATGTACACCCATGTACTACCATATACCATATATTCGGCACATGTACACACCCTCATTAAAAGGCTATCTCCCCAACCAGCGAACCGGGTACTAAGGGCCGAATAATGGGGCCCCATCGTTCGATCAGTACCTAGGTTCAGCCAATGAGAAGGTGGGTCTGGCAATTGTGGAGGTGAGAAATTTCAATTACTCAGTTATGGTAAACACGAGGAAATTAAATCTTCATCAGAGTACAAAACAAATTCTGGCCACAAAATAGAGCGAAACACCAACGTCAAAGACCTGGGAGTGATCATGTCGGAGGATCTCACCTTCAAGGACCATAACATTGTATCAATCGCATCTGCTAGAAAAATGACAGGATGGATAATGAGAACCTTCAAAACTAGGGAGGCCAAGCCCATGATGACACTCTTCAGGTCACTTGTTCTATCTAGGCTGGAATATTACTGCACACTAACAGCACCTTTCAAGGCAGGTGAAATTGCTGACCTAGAAAATGTACAGAGAACCTTCACGGCGCGCATAACGGAGATAAAACACCTCAATTACTGGGAGCGCTTGAGGTTCCTGAACCTGTATTCCCTGGAACGCAGGCGGGAGAGATACATGATTATATACACCTGGAAAATCCTAGAGGGACTAGTACCGAACTTGCACACGAAAATCACTCACTACGAAAGCAAAAGACTCGGCAGACGATGCAACATCCCCCAAATGAAAAGCAGGGGTGTCACTAGCACGTTAAGAGACCATACAATAAGTGTCAGGGGCCCGAGACTGTTCAACTGCCTCCCAGCATACATAAGGGGGATTACCAACAGACCCCTGGCAGTCTTCAAGCTGGCACTGGACAAGCACCTAAAGTCAGTTCCTGATCAGCCGGGCTGTGGCTCGTACGTTGGTTTGCGTGCAGCCAGCAGCAACAGCCTGGTTGATCAGGCTCTGATCCACCAGGAGGCCTGGTCACAGACCGGGCCGCGGGGGCGTCGACCCCAGGAACTCTCTCCAGGTAAACTCCATGTAAACCACTCACGTTTCCACCCTTGTCATCTCCATTCTAGAGCTGGTTGAACTCGGTTGTCCATTCTATCTCCAGGTAGTGTCTTTGCCTATTGAGTTACCGTGTTGTATACATATATTTCCAACTGTATATGTTGTACATACTTGCAAATACTTATAGCTGAACTTGGCGAAGAAAAATATATTTGAAAGTCATAGAGCTATGTTTGTTCTGCTCCCCTTTACACCCAGGATAACAGGCCTTATTGTTCCTGGGTTGTAATACTCATCTACTACAATGTACACCCATGTACTACAATGTACTCCCATGTAGTACCATGTACACCCATGTACTACAATGTACTACCATGTACACCCATGCACCACCATGTACTACAATGTACACCCATATACTACCATGTGCACCCATATACTACTAAGTACACCCTGTACTACCATATACACCCATGTACTACCATGTACATACATGTACTACCAGGTACACCCATGTACTACCATGTACACCCATGTACTACTATGTACACCCATGTACTACAATGTACACTCTTGTACTGCCATGTGCACCCATGTACTACTATGTACACCCATGTACTACCATGTACACCCATGTACTACCATATACACTCATGTACCATGTACACTCATGTACACCAATGTACCACCATGTACACCCATGTACAATCATGTACACCCTTGTACTACCATGTACACCCATGTACTACCATATACACCCATGTACTACCATGTACACTCATGTACACCAATGTGCCACCATGTACACCCATGTACTATCATGTACACCCATGTACTACCATGTACTATCATGTACACCCACGTACTACCATACTACAATGTACTACCATGAACAAGCATGTACTACCATGTACTACCATGTACACCCATGTACTACCATGTGCACCAATGTACTACCATGTACTACAGTGTACACCCATGTACTACCATGTACACCCATGTACTATCATGAACACCATGTCCACCCATGTACTACAATGTACTACCATGTACACCCATGTATTACAATGAACACACATGTAATGTCATGTACACCTATGTACTACAATGTACACCCATGCACTACAATGTACACCCATGTACGACAATGTACACTCATGTACGGCAATGTACACCCATGTACTACCATGTACATCCATGTACTAGAAAGGACACCCATTTACTGCAATATACAGCCATGTAGTACAATGTACACCCATGTACTACAATGTGCACCCAGGTACTACAAAGTACACCCATGTACTACCATGTACATCCATGTACTACAATCATGTACTACAATGTACACCCATATACTACCATGTACACCCATGTACTACCATGGACACCCAGGTACTACAATATACACCCAGGTACTAAAATGTACACCCATGCACTACAATGTACACCCATGTACTACAATGTACACCCAGGTACTACAATGTACACCCGTGTACTACCATGTACACCCATGTACTACAATGTACACCCATGTACTACCATGTACACCCATGCACTACAATGTACACCCAGGTACTACAATGTACACCCATGTACTACAATGTACTACCATGTACACCCATGCACTACAATGTACACCAATTTACTACAATGTACACCCATGTACTACAATGTACACCCGTGTACTACCATGTACGCCCATGTACTACAATGTACACCCATGTACTACCATGTGCACCCATGTACTACAATGTACACCCATGTACTACCATGTACACCCACATACTACAATGTACACCCATGTACTACAATGTACAACCATGTACTACCATGTACATCCATGTACTACAATGTACACCCATGTACTACCATGTAAACCCATGTACTACAATGTACACCCATGTACTACCATGTACACCCACATACTACAATGTACACCCATATACTACCATGTACACCCATGTACTACAATGTACACCCATGTACTACCATGTACACCGATGTAGTACAATGTGCACCCATGTACTACCATGTACACCCATGTAGTGCAATGTACACCCATGTACTACCATGTGCACCCATGTTCTACAATGTACACCCATGTACTATCATGTACACCCATGTACTACAATGTACACCCATGTACTACCATGTACACCCATGTACTACCATGTACGCCCATGTACTACAATGTACTACCATGTACACCCATGTACTACCATGTACACCATGTACTACCATGTACACCGATGTATTACCATGTACGCCCATGTACTACAATGTACACCCATGCACTACCATGTACACCCATGTACTACCATGTACACCCATGTACTACAATGTAGACCCATGTACTACAATGTACACACATGTACTACAATGTACACCCATGTACTACCATGTACTACAATGTATACCCATGTACTACCATGTACTACAATGTACACCCTTGTACTACAATGTACACCCATGTACTACCATGTACACCCATGTACTAATATGTACACCCATGTACTAACATGTACTCCCATGCACTACAATGTACACCCATGTACCACCATGTACACCCATGTACTACCATGTACACCCATGTACTACCATGTACTCCCATCTACTACCATGTACACCCATGTCCCACCAAGTACACCCATGTACTACGATGTACACCCATGTACTACCATGTACACCCATGTAGTACAGTGTACACCCATGTACTACCATGTACACCCATGTACCACCATGCACACCCATGTACTACCATGTACACCCATGTACTACCATGTACACCATGTACTACCATGTACACCCATGTACTACCATGTACACCATGTACTACCATGTACACCCATGTACCACCATGCACACCCATGTACTACCATGTACACCCATGTACTACCATATACACCCATGTAGTACAGTGTACACACGTGTACTACCATGTACACCCATATACTACCAAGTACACCCATGTACTACAATGTGCACCCATGTGCTACCATGTACACCTATGTACTACAATGTACACCCATGTACTACCATGTACACCCATGCACTACAATGTACACCCATGTACCGCCATGTACAACCATGTACTACTACCATGTACACCCATGTACCACCATGCACACCCATGTACTACCATGTACACCCATGTACTACCATATACACCCATGTAGTACAGTGTACACACGTGTACTACCATGTACACCCATATACTACCATGTACACCCATGTACTACAATGTGCACCCATGTACTACCATGTACTACAATGTGCACCCATGTACTACCATGTACACCCATGCACTACAATGTACACCCATGTACCGCCATGTACACCCATGTACTACCATGTACACCCATGTACTACCATGTACACCCATCTACTACCATGTACACCCATGTACCACCATGTACACCCATGTACTACGATGTACACACATGAACTGCCATGTACACCCATGTAGTACAGTGTACACTCATGTACTACCATGTACACCCATGTACTACCATGTACACCCATGTACCACCATGTATAGCCATGTACTACCATGTACACCCATGTACTACCATGTACACCGATGTTGCCATGTACTACCATGTAACCCATGTACTACCATGTACACCCATGTACTACCATGTACACCCATGCACTGCCATGTACACCCATGTACTACCATATACACCCATGTACCACCATGCACACCCATGTACTACCATGTACACCCATGTACTACCATATACACCCATGTAGTACAGTGTACACACGTGTACTACCATGTACACCTATATACTACCTACCATGTACATCCATGTACTACAATGTACACCCATATACTACAACGTACACCCATGTACTACCATGAACACCCATGTAGTATAATGTACACCCATGTACTACAAGGTACACCCATGTACTACCATGAACACCCATGTATTACAATGTACACACATGTACTACAATGTACACCTATGTACTATCATGAACACCCATGTAGTACAATGTACACCCATGTACTACCATGTACACCCATGTACTACAATGTACACCCATGTACTACAATGTACACCCATGTACTACCATGTACACCCACGTAGTACAATGTACACCCATGTACCTCCATGTACACCCATGTACTACCATGTACACCCATGTAGTACAATGTACACATATGTACTACCATGTACATCCATGTACTACCATGTACACCCATGTAGTACAATGTACACCCATGTACTACCAAGTACACCCATGTACTACCATGTACACCCATGTACTACAATGTACACCCATGTACTACCATGTACACCCATGTACTACCATGTACACCCATGTACTACAATGTACACCCATGTACTACCATGTACACCCATGTACTACCATGTACACCCATGTACTACAATGTACACCCATGTACTACAATGTACACCCATGTACTACCATGTACTCCCATATAGTACAATGTACACCCATGTACTACCATGTACACCCATGTACTACCATGTACACCCATGTACACCCATGTACTACAATGTACACCCATGTAATACAATGTACACCCATGTAGTACAATGTACACCCATGTACTACAATGTACACCCATGTAGTACAATGCACACCCATGTACTACCATGTACACCCATGTACTTCAATGTACACCCATGCACTACCATGTACTACCATGTACACCCATGTACTACCATGTACACCCATGTACACCCATGCACTACCATGTACACCCATGCACTACCATGTACTACCATGTACACCCATGTACTACCATGTACACCCATGTACTACCATGTACACCCATGTACACCCATGCACTACCATGTACACCCATGCACTACCATGTACTACCATGTACACCCATGTACTACCATGTACACCCATGCACTACCTTGTACACCCATGCACTACCATGTACTACCATGTACTATCATGTACTACCATGTACACCTATGTACACCCATGCACTACCATGTACACCCATGCACTACCTTGTACACCCATGCACTACCATGTACTACCATGTACTATCATGTACTACCATGTACACCTATGTACACCCATGCACTACCATGTACACCCATGTAGTACGATGTACACCCATGTACTACAATGTACACCCATGTAGTACAATGCACACCCATGTGCTACCATGTACTACCATGTACTACCATGTACACCCATGTACACCCATGCACTACCATGTACTACCATGTACACCCATGTAGTACGATGTACACCCATGTACTACAATGTACACCCATGTAGTACAATGCACACCCATGTGCTACCATGTACTACCATGTACTACCATGTACACCCATGTACACCCATGCACTACCATGTACTACCATGTACACCCATGTACTACCATGTACACCCATGTACTACAATGTACACCCATGTACTACAATGTACACCCATGTAGTACAATGTACACCCATGTACTACAATGTAACCCATGCAGTACAATGCACACCCATGTACTACCATGTACACCCATGTACTACCATGTACACCCATGTACACCCATGCACTACCATGTACTACCATGTACACCCATGTGCACCCATGCACTACCATGTACTACCATGTACACCCATGTACTACCATGTACACCCATGCACTACCATGTACTACCATGTACACCCATGTACTACCATGTACACCCATGCACTACCATGTACTACCATGTACACCCATGCACTACCATGTACTACCATGTACACCCATGTAGTACGATGTACACCCATGTACTACCATGTACACCCATGCACTACCATGTACTACCATGTACACCCATGCACTACCATGTACACATTTGTACTACCATGTACACCCATGCACTACCATGTACTACCATGTACACCCATGCACTACCATGTACACCCATGCACTACCATGTACTACCATGTACACCCATGCACTACCATGTGCTACCATGCACTACCATGTACTACCATGTACTACCATGTACTACCAAGTTGTGCCATGCACTACCATGTACTACCAAGTTGTGCCATGCACTACCATGCACTACCATGTACTACCATGCACTACCATGTACTGCCATGCACTACCATGTACTACCATGCACTACCATGTACTACCATGCACTACCATGTACTACCATGCACTACCATGTACTACCATGCACTACCATGTACTGCCATGCACTACCATGTACTACCATGCACTACCATGTACTACCATGCACTACCATGTACTACCATGCACTACCATGTACTACCATGTACTACCATGCACTACCATGTACTACCATGTACACCCATGCACTACCATGTACTACCATGCACTACCATGTACTACCATGTACTACCATGCACTACCATGTACTACCATGTACACCCATGCACTACCATGTACTACCATGTACACCCATGCACTACCATGTACTACCATGCACTACCATGTACTACCATGTACACCCATGCACTACCATGTACTACCATGTACACCCATGCACTACCATGTACTACCATGTACACCCATGCACTACCATGTACTACCATGTACACCCATGTACTACCATGTACACCCATGTACTACCATGTACACCCATGCACTACCATGTACTACCATGTACTACCATGTACTACCATGTACACCCATGCACTACCATGTACTACCATGTACTACCATGTACTACCATGTACTACCATGCACTACCATGTACTACCATGTACTACCATGTACTACCATGTACTACCATGTACACCCATGCACTACCATGTACACCCATGCACTACCATGTACTACCATGTACACCCATGTACTACCATGTACTACCATGTACACCCATGTACTACCATGTACACCCATATACTACCATGTACACCCATGCACTACCATGTACTACCATGTACACCCATGCACTACCATGTACTACCATGCACTACCATGTACTACCATGTACTACCATGCACTACCATGTACTACCATGTACACCCATGCACTACCATGTACTACCATGTACACCCATGCACTACCATGTACTACCATGTACACCCATGCACTACCATGTACTACCATGTACACCCATGCACTACCATGTACTACCATGTACACCCATGCACTACCATGTAGTACAATGTACACCCATGCACTACCATGTAGTACCATGTACACCCATGCACTACCATGTACACCCATGTAGTACGATGTACACACGTCTCACTGTACAACACACTGGCATGGTTCAGTACTGTACAGTGAACATCAGTTATGGAACAAAAGTTCAGGAATACATATATAAATATTGTGGACCATATATGAATTGAATACTGTATGAGTAAGAGGTGGTGTGCTGACATCTGGTGAGCTGACAGCCTGTGCTGACAGATGGTGTGCTGACAACTGGTGAACTGACAGCCTGTGCTGACAGATGATGTGCTGACAGCTGGTGTGCTGACAACTGGTGAACTGACAGCCTGTGCTGACAGATGGTGTGCTGACAGTTGGTGTGCTGACAACTGGTGAACTGACAGCCTGTGCTGACAGATGGTGTGCTGACAGCTGGTGTGCTGACAACTGGTGAACTGACAGCCTGTGCTGACAGATGGTGTGCTGACAGTTGGTGTGCTGACAACTGGTGAACTGACAGCCTGTGCTGACAGATGGTGTGCTGACAGTTGGTGTGCTGACAACTGGTGGACTGACAGCCTGTGCTGACAGATGGTGTGCTGACAGTTGGTGTGCTGACAACTGGTGGACTGACAGCCTGTGCTGACAGATGGTGTGCTGACAACTGGTGAGCTGACAGCCTGTGCTGACAGATGGTGTGCTGACAACTGGTGAACTGACAGCCTGTGCTGACAGATGGTGTGCTGACAACTGGTGAACTGACAGCCTGTGCTGACAGATGGTGTGCGGACAACTGGTGAACTGACAGCCTGTGCTGACAGATGGTGTGCGGACAACTGGTGAACTGACAGCCTGTGCTGACAGATGGTGTGCTGACAACTGGTGAGCTGACAGCCTGTGCTGACAGTCTGTGGTTTGACAGCTGCTGTGCTGACAGCCTGTGTGCTGATAGCTGTCAGCCCAGGATAGACTTGAACCTCCATTGGACAACATTTGCCTAGCATCAGTAGCTGGGCCTGACCTACCCATTACCTTAATAACCTGCTCTCATGGCTAGGAGACTTTTACATTGCTAGGAGACTTCTAGGAGCCTGCTGGGAAACTTCTAGGAGCCTGCTAGGAGACTTTTACATTGCTAGGAGACTTCTAGGAGCCTGCTAGGAGACTTTTACATTGCTAGGAGACTTCTAGGAGGCTGCTAGGAGACTTCTAGGAGCCTGCTAGGAGACTTTTACATTGCTAGGAGACTTCTAGGAGCCTGCTGGGAGACTTCTAGGAGCCTGCTAGGAGACTTTTACATTGCTAGGAGACTTCTAGGAGCCTGCTGGGAGACTTCTAGGAGCCTGCTAGGAGACTTTTACATTGCTAGGAGACTTTTACATTGCTAGGAGACTTCCAGGAGCCTGCTAGGAGACTTCTAGGAGCCTGCTAGGAGACTTTTACATTGCTAGGAGACTTCTAGGAGCCTGCTAGGAGACTTTTACATTGCTAGGAGACTTCTAGGAGCCTGCTAGGAGACTTTTACATGGCCAGGAGACTTCTAGGAGCCTGCTAGGAGACTTTTACATTGCCAGGAGACTTCTAGGAACCTGCTAGGAGACTTCTAGGAGCCTGCTAGGAGACTTCTAGGAGCCTGCTAGGAGACTTCTAGGAGCCTGCTAGGAGACTTCTAGGAGCCTGCTAGGAGACTTCTAGGAGCCTGCTAGGAGACTTCTAGGAGCCTGCTAGGAGACTTCTAGGAGCCTGCTAGGAGACTTCTAGGAGCCTGCTAGGAGACTTCTAGGAGCCTCCTAGGAGACTTTTACATTGCCAGGAGACTTCTAGGAAACTGCTAGGAGACTTTTACATTGCCAGGAGACTTCTAGGAACCTGCTAGGAGACTTCTAGGAACCTGCTAGGAGACTTCTAGGAGCCTGCTAGGAGACTTTTGCATTGCTCGGAGACTTCTAGGAACCTGCTAGGAAACTTTTACATTGCTAGGAGACTTCTAGGAACCTGCTAGGAGACTTCTAGGAGCCTGCTAGGAGACTTTTGCATTGCTCGGAGACTTCTAGGAACCTGCTAGGAGACTTTTACATTGCCACGAAACTTCTAGGAGGCTGCTAGGAGACTTCTAGGAGGCTGCTAGGAAACTTCTAGGAGGCTGTTAGGAGACTTCTAGGAGGCTGCTAGGAAACTTCTAGGAGGCTGTTAGGAGACTTCTAGGAAACTGTTAGGAGACTTCTAGGAGGCTGCCAGGAGACTTGTAGGAGGCTGCTGGGAGACTTTTATATTGCTAGGTAACTTCTAGGAGACTGCTAGGAGACTTCTTGGAAACTGTTAGGAGACTTCTAGGAGGCTGCCAGGAGACTTGTAGGAGGCTGCTAGGAGACTTTTATATTGCTAGGTGACTTCTAGGAGGCTGCTAGGAGACTTTTAGATTGCTAGGAGACTTCTATCCGATGACTGAGTAATACCAGTTATACAGTTGACAGAATCTGTCTGTCTCTCTGTCTCTCTCTCTCTCTCTCTCTCTCTCTCTCTCTTTGGAATTCTCACCTTTAATTTGGAATATTTTTATGACATTTGAACATAAGCTGAATAAACTAGACGGTATCCCTGTGTTGGGTGACCCCAGCCTCCTCTACCTCAGTGGTAGCGCAAGGAACAGTGCAGAGTGCGGCATCATTTACTAAGCCAGTCGCACGAATCATTCACAAATCGCTGTGGTGTCATTTCAAAAGCCTAATACACCACCTGGTGTTAGTGTATAATGCAATATTGTAGTGGTATTGTATCTGCATTAATGCAACAGTCTGTCACAGTGTTAGCCTGATAGAAGGTACAGTACACCGCCCTTAATTAACTCGGCACGATCAGTAGCGGAGACGCTGGGGGTGATTAAGACTTACAATTAGGGGGTCTTGTGGGGTCTTGAAGGGTCTTGTGGGGTCCTGAAGGGTCTCGTGGGGTCTTGAAGGGTCTTGTGGGGTCTTGAAGGGTCTGGTGGGGTCTTAAAGGGTCTGGTGGGGTCTTGAAGGGTCTTGTGGGGTCTTGAAGGGTCTTGTGGGGTCTTGAAGGATCTTGTGGGGTCTTGAGCGGCTCTTGAAGGAGAATTGTGGGGCCTTGAAGGGTCTTTTGGAGTCTTGAAGGGTCTGGTGGGGTCTTGAAGGTGACTTAAAGGGGCTTTGAAGGTGGGTAGAAGTTACTGCGGCAGCTGAGTATATTATATTGTAGCAGAGGATATATAATGAACTCCCTTCTATATACAATCAGCTCTCTGATACAGCCCTTTTATATACAAACAACTCAACTCTGTTGTATTCTCCTAATTGTGGTTGCAGGGGGTCGATTCATAGCTCCTGGCCCGCCTCTTCACTGGTCGCTACTGGGGGACCAGTGTGTGTGTGTGTGTGTGTGTGTGTGTGTGTGTGTGTGTGTGTGTGTGTGTGTGTGTGGTTAATCCTGCAACAATTCCTACAATATTGGAGACAAGTTTACCAGGTGATAAGTGGACCAAAGAATGGCCCCTTCACTCAAAATTCAGGCCAGGATATATTGTCCAATATTTTGTCTGGAGATTACAAGCGGAAATCGTGGCGTGTAGATTGTATATTGTGAGGTAATTGTGAGGTTCCCACCCTGATGGAAAGTGAGGTTAGGCGGGTTATATCTCCTCTTATTTACCTAGTTCCTCTTGATTCTTTTCTTCTCTCTGTTGTCCCCTTTACTCTGCTTTCTATTGCCTTTTCTCTGCTTTGATTGTCCTTACTGCCGCGTTGTCCACTCTTGTTTAATTGTTGCTTTCTATCATCTATTTGTTATTTCTTGTTTCCTAATGTTCTTTTTTATTCCTGCTTTCATACCTCTCTTTTATTCTCTTGTTCTATGCTCAGCTCGTGTTTCTATTGCTAAACGACCCAATTACGACACCACAGAGCAGAACCAGAGGTACTTATTGCCAAGCCATCCTAATATGACACCATAGAATAGAAATAGAGGTGCTTCTTATAAAGCTAAATCACCAATTACGACACCATAGAGCAGAAACAGAGGTGCTTATTGTTGGAACATCGTTATTTTTCTGTTACTACTGCAGGAACTCACGACTCCTGGTGGGAAGGAACCTGCTGGTGGTAGATCGCCTGCTGATGTTGGTGGTGGGGTGGAGGTAGGTAGGGGTGTTGGAGGAGAGGGAGAAGAGCAGGAGGAGAGAGGAGGAGGATGGGGAGGAGAAGGAGGAGGCTGGAGTCAGTAGTTCCGTGGCCGGCGTCCAGTAACCACGCCAGTCTCAACCTCTCCCCACGCAGTCAATAGCCGCACCTCACTCAGTGGAGAGCCTCACCTCCCTCACTCAGTGGACAGCCACACCTCCCTCATTCAGTGAACAACCTCATTTTCCTCATTCAGTGGTCCAGCTTCACCTCCCTCACTCATCTCCAGCATCATCTCAGTGATGCTGCT